>NC_133662.1:210576939-210876939 GCF_037893015.1 Macrotis lagotis
AAAAGGAGGAACCAGGAAATAGTAGCTCAGCAAAACAAAATATATTAGCAATTTGTTGAAGAATTCAATTGGAAGGGCTGCATTTTCAGTCCTTGATCAGTGATGAAACAGAGACTGTCCTAGATACATACATTACTAACAAATAGAATTATCTTAATCATCTGCTCCAAATGAATTTTCCCCAAGTTTCCACATGTTCACGTGTAAGAAGAAATACAGATCAAGCTCTGTCCCTTTTAGTACAATTCTCTAAGGATTAATAGGATGATTTAGCTGTGTTATTTCCCCAACAAGCTAAATGGAACCATTTCCAGTGCAATGCCATTGGATATTTTTCACTGGATTTTATAGTTCAATAAATTATACAAAAAGAGGATCTAAAACTCACCTAACCCTCTAAAATTAATTTCCAGTTGTCCAAAATTAGTTATTGTTCAAAATCCCTCAAAAGTCTATTTAAATAATCCTCATTCAATTTCAGGGAGGGTCATAGCACAGAACCTTCAACAAAATCAATCAAGTAGTATGAGGCAATTTTCCTTTCAATGCTGTGATTGAGTACAAATGGATTTATTTAAAGACCAACCATTTGGGATAAAATCTTTGACCAGAAACTTTAGGACAGTCTATATAGGACATTCTCAGCCTAGATTTGGTTTGTCTTATCATTTTAATGTGGCCTTTGCTTATTGTTCAAACTGCCCATCACAAAAATCTGTCTAACAAATAGCATCCAGAAAAATGAGAAAAGATAAGTCGCCATTTTGAGATCAATATTTCCACAAAGATGATATGCCTGATAGGCCCAGAAACCTCTAGACCTCAAAGATCAGACTTCTGCAGTTAATATCTGGACTTCTTTGGGGATCATCAAGTTGAGACTAACCTTATTGGTCTGGTTGACCAAATTGTTTCAATTCCTTTCAAGCTAAATAGTAATTTGGTAGCTGGTCAATTTAACCAAAGGTGAACAAACTGGTTGTATGTGTAGTAACTTTTTGTTTTTCCAAAGCAAATAATATGATGAATTGGGGTAAAAGGAATACTACCTACAAAGAAAAAGTCCTTCTGTTAAGGGAAAATAAACCTACTAAAGGCCCTAACTTAGCTATGTTATTTGTGTAAATCATTTTGTTTCCTCTTGACTTCTAATGGCAAAATTTCAATGATGTCCATCAATTTAAAAAAAAAACTTCATTACTGACAATGTTTAACAGTTTTCAGCCAAGTAGCACCTGTTTTATTTAAATGAACACAAGCTGGACAACAAAAAAACAAAAAGTAAACAAATGAGCCAAAATAAACAAAAAGAACCCAGAAACAACAGTTACAAATAGTATTCTCATGTAGGGTTTCTTTTCAGGTTGACTGAGTTTTAAAATTTCATTGCCAAGTGATTACGTTTTTGAAAGTTGCTCTTTTATTCCTATGTGGTACCTTTCTAATTTGCTGTTCATTCTTTTAAACTATCCAGTTGCTCCCAAATTAGCTTTGTCAACAGTTTCTTCTGTTCAAGTTGCAAACCACAAGAGAGGTAGGAATTCTTGGATTCATACAGTGATTTCATGGTGTTATGTGTTGTGAAACATTGCACTGTATGAATCTAGAATATCTGTGAAGTGTTCCCATCAGCTTCTCGGTGAGGCATGTGGATGATACCAGTAGATGCATCTAATAGCGTTGAGAATGTTAACCATACATCCCCCCCCTTCAAAAAAAAAAAAAAGATGTTTCACACTTAAATTTGCTTGCAATTAAAACAATGCTGCCACGTTTGTTTTCTGTGGGATTGATGTGTGAATAAGAATATAACAGTTTAGGTTCCTGTTTTGAAAATGAATGTTTGAGTTTTAATGTGGTTACTCATTTATGTGGTAAATAAGGAATTCCACTTCTGTGTGTTTCGTGTATTCTTTTTTCTCCCACTAGGAAAGAATAGTAGGTTCAATTCTATTTGTCCGTATTATTCAGTGACAAAGTCCCCATGAGATATTGAAAATGACTGAATTTATTCTTTCAATCATTTTTGCCTTTGGGGCACTTTAGTGATAGATATGTTTCAGATTACATAATTGCAAAATTTTCGGGAAATATAAGAGTTATTTTGTCTTCTTTAAGTGAGAGATAGCAGTTTCTCATCTGTGACTCATGGGCAGCCCATTCAAGCTCAGCTCACATCTGTCACTCATAGGCTGAAGATTCTTCAGGGAACATTCTCCTTTGTGTCACCATTTCTCTTTAAGTGTGTTGTACATGACAGGTGCATTTTGTTTTTCATACTTAATTGTTGGGCATGTGTCATCTTTCATGCAATACCAATTACAAAGAAATAAGTTTCTTTGTCAAAATTCTAATCATAGCTTGACCTAGTCAGTGAAAATGATCAAAACAAGCCTGACTATTTCTGGTGAAATGTAATCAAGTCACTTTCAAAGACCCAACCCAAACAGAATTTGTCCCTTTGTTTTGTAGAAAATTGGTAGTCAAGCAATATTGGGGAAAAGGAATGAAACCAAGATTGTCTAAAATACAGCTCTCAAATTTCCTCAGAACTTGATTTTAAATATCAGGAAGGATTAAAAGGAGACTTTTGAAGAAAATCCAAATGGGTTGAAAAACTCGAGAGTTTTTCTCTAAACTAATGGTTAAATGTTCATTGATGACATTCATATAAACATGCACGCACACACACATTTCATATATATATATATATGTAGTTGTATGTATACTGGTGAGAGGTTGGTGTTACATGCTGAGCCTTGTAGGGCTTAAGAATCATCAAAACAAGGCATTGAGAATAAAGAAAAAATATTTTCCCAACCATTTCAAGAATAGTGAAATCAATGCAACCAGATTAAGAAATAAATGCACAAAAGCATCTTTTAAAATTTGACTCTTTAACATGATAAGAATGGTAGTTTTCTTTAAAGTGTATATATCAGAGTGCCTTAACCAGAATTTGGACTTCTGTCATTTAATCAGTGACTTCTTAAGAAAACAGAACTTAGGAGGCTCTAATATACTATCAAAGACACAAAGTCTTCATTTTACCAAGATATATACTTTTCCTATAGAGAGTTATTCATTCACATCTAAATAACTTTACGATTTGAATCTTTGGACTAATTTGGAAGGAAAAGAGCTTCCAGATTTTAATATCAATGGTAAATTTTTGTGCAAACAATAGGTATCCAGTATTACTTTCTGAAAGAGATAGACATTATAGATAGATATAAGAAAGACAGAAAAATAGAGAGAGAGACAGAGAAAGAGAGAGACACAGAGAGAGACGGAGAGATCTTATACCTCTGACAAGCCTTTCACTGTTCTAGATTATAATGGATCTTGTGGTTATGGAAAGAGGGATTTTTAAACAATTACAAAAATTATTTGAGACGCAGTTCTTAGTAGTAAGAGAGATTCCATGGGACACAATCCCCAGTTAGTTTTATACTGGTAAATATTTAACAATTGCCTTACCAGAGGGAAAAAATGTACACAGGACACACTTTTAAGTTTAATCTGAATTATTAACATTTTCTCCATCATCTTTTAAAAATCTAGACGATTAACAAAACAGTAAATGAAGCCTTAAATTGTAGCATTTGCCAATTTCCTTCACAGTGAAAATTTAACAGATGACTCAAGTCATTATGAGCCAATTCCAGAACACCCCTGCTCTTATCCCTTACTTCTGGGATTTGGGGATACTCTTTTTATTACCTCTGGATAAATATATTCCTGCTACCCCCAACTCCATCTCCATGAGATAATAATTTGTGGTGTTTGCTATCTTTCTCAGAATCTTAGAAATATGAATTTAAGCCAGAAAATGGTTTTAAAAAGTGGGAGGAAAATGTTTTTTTCTTAAAGTAAACCTCTGAGTAAAGAAAATTTGAACTTTCACCACACTTAAAAATCCCTAGTTATAACTAGATTCAAATTAGTGCAAATAATAAATCTCATGAAGTGACTGGATATATTCAAACTCACATTATTGGAAGCTTTAATCATATAAAATACAGTAATTGATTCCAGCCCAATAGAAACACTATTACAATTCAAATAATGGAATCACTTCATTGTATTCGTACTTAGCTATATAATTTTCCCTCCAACAAAGTGATCAAATGAGAGTACCAACCTTTCCGCATATTTCCAAAAACTAACAGTGCTAATTTTAAAAATATGATTATGTCACTGCATAGGCATATACTTTACCCCCAAGGGGGAAAAAGCAATAATACAAAAGACCTAAAATAACAGTGAGACTCAAACTTTTACCTACCTTCTAACTTTCTTATTATTACCCTCTTTTTCTCTCCTTATCTCTTTGACCTCAATCTGAATCATTCTAATCATCATCCCTAAATCAATATTTCTAACTTTTGTTCTGCAAAATTGCCTTGTCTATGTCTAACTTTTTCTCTTTGATTTCCTGGGCCTATATATGACTTAATTGGCATAGAATATATGCTTTGTTTTTGTTATTTATCTTTGCATTTGTATCTTCTATCTGTATTATAAGCATCAAGTAGGGATTTTATATGTATATATACATATATGTATATATACATATATATGTATATATACATATATATGTAATCCTCTTGTGCCTTCCATGGGGTCTTGGACATTGCAGGAACTCAAAAAGTGTTTATTATAGTTGTTAATGATTATAATGAAGATGACGTGATAATAATGAAAGCATATTTTCTCTTTTCCTGTCCATTTAAATACATTTCAGTAGTTTTCTTTGACTTAATTTCATATGCTAGTTAAGCAAACTGAAAAAGTCACAAATTCAGTCCAAAAATGATTTGCCAGGTTAGAAATGATTTCTGTACATCCAAAGTTTTAACAAATTTTGATTTCTTTGCAAATTAAGTCTAGATTGGTTGGAAGAAAGGAACAAAGTTGAATATAAAGGGGATATTTAGGCCCTTTGAAAGGTGTTCCTCTGCCTCAGGTCATAGTGTACCCTGGGAGTCAGTATCATGAATATCAATTATTATCCCCTCAGGGTTCTGCTCAGTTTTTCCTAACATGGTTTCTGATTAATTTGATAAAATAATATATGCTATGTTAATGAGGACTGCAGATGTTTGTCCTAGGTTATATTAATGTATTGAGTGAAAATTTCTTTAACTGTAAAATGAGAGGTTTAATTTGGATTACTAATCCCTTCCAGATGAAGAACTATGCTCACTCCTACATTCTAAATTTCCTATTTTTAAAAATGATTCCTAGTACTTTGCAGATTACCTTTGATCTTTTTAAAAAACATTTCCATAATCCTTTTATCCTCTTTTTGCCACTGGGAAGTATATCTGATCTATTTGGGAGCCAAAAAGAGACATATATGTTTGCAAATTCTATAAAAACAATGTTAGTATTAATTTCTATCTTAGATTATGAGACATGTTAAACCTCAGTTTCTTCTCCATTCAAAATTTTTTTTAATTAGAATTCATATCTCCTTAGGTAATTCATCTTCTTTCGAGTTTCACCAATCAGTATTCTGCCAAGATAAAGTAGTTCTTTACAGATAATATCAACACCAAAACAGAGCCTCTAAGATGCAACAGTTCAATACAAAGTATATTATATACTAGGTGGTAATCTTGTTTATAAAATGTCTCTACAGATTCAGTGAGAGACAGTGAGGAATGAGGGAATAGAAGTGCCTTATTGATACAGCTTTTGCTGAATGAAAATTTTGACACCTCAAGGGAAACATAGATAGCTCACCATTTAAAAAAAAAAAAACTAGTGTTCCCAGTGGCAGTTCTAGTCAGTTGAAGAACCCCCTAAAGAGTGACACAAATATCAACAAAGGAAAAATACTTTTAGAAACTGCTTAATCCTAGTTCCTTGACTGTGGATAGAACTGGGCCCAATCTAGAATGATGATCATCAAGACAACCATAACCATCAATGGTATTCTCTTCCAGGCCAGGTGAGCTCCCAATCAAGAAAAATCAAGAGGACAAAGAAGACTTAATTACTGCATCATCCCTATCTAAAGTTCTAAGCTTCTCTAGAAGACATATTTAGTGATTAATTCTGTTAATACTGCTCCCTAAATTAATTTATCTCCTCCCCTTGTAGTGGCTAAATTTCTTTGACTGTACTACTCCAAAAATGTATTTGCCTCATCTGCCTACCACAGTAGAAGTTTCAGGCCAAAATTAACTGTAGTTCAAAAAATTATTCAAGGGGGTGTCACAGGATAACTTTTTTTTTTCAGATTACAGGGAGTGGGCAAACTAATATCTCTGATCAATGTAATTGTAATGAAACTGGATTTTTAGTACAGGAGCATTTTATACCATGGTTTGTATTTCTAGTACTATTTTCTAGAAAATCAAATATATTAGAAATGCCTACATACTGACATGACCCCCTCCCTCAAGAAAATGAATAGTCATTTCCCTATACCTTTGACACCAACAAGCTAATCCTAAATGTAATTGTAAAGTAGTTAGTTTGTCCTCTCTGAAACTGTCCTTTTGTCTGTATTCTCTCTAAGAAACCAGTGACCTTCTGCTGCCCTCTGCTCAATGATCACCCACACATATTCTCCTTTTCCATCACCACTCCTATCAGAAAACCTATTTGCCCTAAATCCCATTTCTTTGGAACTCTGATCCCTTCTTTATAAGGTGATAATTAAATTAATAAATAAAATCTAAACTATGAGTATTGATGTTGATAGGTGAAGATAATTATCTCTACCCTGCTTTCTGCAGTATAATATGGTAGAAAGACCACTGGATTTGGAGTTGATGTGGGTTCAAATCTTGGTTCTCCTATTTATGTGATATTTGGCAAGTCATCTAACTTCTCTGGGTCTCTAGGTTGAGCTAAATGATGTGTAGTTACTCTTCCAACTCTAAAAGCTATGATCCTATAAACGTGTGCATTTTAAATAGCCAACCACATATATGACCTTTACCTTTGATGTCTAATCTGAGTGATTCGATTCTAAAAATAGCCACTTCAGATCTATAAGAAAAACAGAACTGTTGCTTTATTTTTTTAGTCTCCCCAGTTGGTAAAATACTTATATAACCATAGCAGAAGGCTAGCAGAGGACTAGTGGGAAATACATACTTTTGACAGGCAGGGCTATTAGTAGTATATTGTAGATGTCTATAGACATGCACAAATATACATATACACATTTTGTCCATGTGAAGGAAGAGCCATCCTCCTATATCATAGGAAAAAAAAATAAAGATGCTTCTCCCCTCATAAACTCACCATCCTCTCTTCGTCATATCTTTCTCCACATATCTTTCTCTGTTTTCCAACAATAATTACTTCTACTGGTAGAGTTTTCTGTAAATAAAATTTATTGTCCCTGATAGGGTTCAATTAAATGTCTTCTCATCAGTGACAGGGAAGGAAATCCACATTTCTTCCTCTTGGATTATGACCTTATACTATTTTATCTTTTGTAATTATCTCCCTATCTCATCTCACTTTTGGGGATGAGACTATTAGTACCCTAATATACCCCAATAGTTCCCTAAGGAGCCAAAAAGAACAAATATTTGGAATTACAATGGCCTTGATAAGTTTAAACACAAAACTTTAAACTTTAGAGAGAAATGAATATTTAATTGAAAAGTTATTTTACTTGAATATTTTCTTGGTGTTCGTTGTTACAATTACACTTACAGCATTGGTCTCACTTAAAGTAGTCTTTCTCAAGTCAGTGAGAAATTACTAAAAGAAAGGAAAAAATGTTCGGAGTTTAGATCCCAATTAAATTTGGCACTTTTTTTCCCTTTTTTTGTTAAGCTAAGAGAGTAGTGACATACTGAAGATTCCAAGGCTCACAAAATCTTCTCTCTCCTCTGGATAAGATGGAACATCAGAGGAAGGGGTTATTAAAAGCATTATCCTTGTCTTAAGGATACAAAAAAATAAATGGGCATTTGCATCATCAGAATTTGATCTCCTCCCAACTCCTAAAAGGTATACAACTGCAAATGCTTCCATTTCATCAGTTCTGCTAAGAACACTCTCTTCAGTCTTGTGATGAATGTCTGACTATTCTATCCTGCTTGCCACAGATGCTGCTTCCATGCCAATCAAACCATTTGTTCTCATGTGCTTCATCACCTCCCATATCTGCCCTCCCATTCAGCCATCTTTTTTACTCATGCTTCATTTGATCCAAGCATGTGATGTGCAATGACTCTACTACTGTATACTTTTTTGTATACATTTCTGTTCTTCCTTGAAAGACTGTGAATGCTTCGGCCACTCCAAACGGTGCAGTTATATCGAGCTGCTCAATACAGTCATTTGCGTGAGCTGTAAACACAACACTAGAGGTCAGCACTGTGAGTTATGCAGGCTGGGCTACTTCAGAAATGCTTCTGCACAGCTGGACGATGAAAATGTATGCATAGGTCAGTTCCATTATCATTCTGGCTTTTGTTCTGAGCCTTTTTGAGCTGTTGGGACCCGCTTCTCAGAGGCTAGTGATGTGCAGCACAACTCTTGTTGGATAGTCAAGACTGAATGAGCTCTCTCTGTGGATGCAAGTATCTCGGAGATAGATTTCAAACTCACATGGTTGAAATCTGAGTTGGGGAGATACACTTTAACCATTTTCATGATTCCCTGGAAGTTAATGGTTAAAAGAGGTAAAGAGTTCATTCTCCCTTTTGCTCCCTATAATCGTAGAACTCTCTGATCATTTCTTTGTGTTTTTACATATGATTCCTTCTAAATTTAGTTTCAGATATGAAAACAGATAGGCATTCTAGTGAATGTTCACTAGGATAGGTCTAATGATTATACCTTGTATATAATTTATCTGTAGAAAATATCAATGGATTAAAATTTAGGTTTCTGGAATTAGAAGTCATTAACAGCTAGCCCTAGGTTCATTGATCTATGATGGCAAATAAATTTCATTTGTGAGGTTTTGTTACAAAATGTGAAAGTGGGTTCTGAATTCTCACTACTATCACAGAACTAAAAACATTATTCTGCTTGTTTCCATAGCCAGAGAACAAGTGAAGTAGGGTTGGAGACTTGGATACCCAGTAGCCACCAATCCAATTGAATGAATGGATTTTATAGAATCTGGTAGCAACGACTCCTCCAAATCCAGTCACTAACCCTACCAGAAGTAGCATCACTACTTTCTTTATCACTACTTTGCTCAGATCTCACTATTACTTTGTATTTTCTTAGGGGGATTAAGATCATATTTCCATAGTGCACATCAGTGTTAAAGACTAGAAATATTTCATACTTACATGATTTTAGTAGTATGCATGGCTATGCTCCTCTGTTATAACACCAATGAGAACCGTTGTGAATTACTGTGACAGAAAAAAAATCTCATGGTGGCCAACCTTCTGAAATCTATATGACATTCAACAAGTCACAAAAATCTTTCTGGATCTCCTTCTCCCTGTCTTGACAAAAGAGTTGAATCAGATGGGTTACTAAGGACCCTTATATGTCTTAATCTAACAGCCTATGATCCTTATTACCTTAACCTATACAAAAATGTTGAAAAGAGGCACATTCCATCACTAGGTAAGCTCATTCTTAAAACCTTTACAGCTAAATCTAAAAGTCATCTCCACACCATGATGAGATATTGGGATAAGAAAAAAAAAGATCTCAAAATAATTCAAGGAAAATGAGGCACTTTAATGAGCAAGAGCAAAGAGTAGTAGTAAGTACATGCCATGGGTTTTGTCAAATAAACCAAAGTGGCTTATCTCCAGATAGATCCTAGGAAATGGCTAAGATATGAGATTATAATCAAAAGCCCCTCAAAGAAAAACATTCTCATGAAGTCAGTTAGAAATATGTTGAGAAAAGTTCTGAAAAAAAGTATCAATTCATGTAGACTTGTTATGGGAATAGAGTATTATTGTCTTTATTGTATAAAAGAGGAAATATTCTGAGACATTTTTTTAAGAAGGGGGTTATTTTAATACATTTTACATAATTTGAAAAAAATGAAAGATCTCTTTCCTAAAAAAAAAATCACCAATCCATATTGTCATGGATACCATGGATTGCATGAGTCATTTAGAAGTGTCATTATGGTGAGGAAAATGCAACCCTGGATATGGAATCAAGGGACCTACCTAACTTTTCATGCCAATTCTGCCTTTTGGGTAATATTGGACACATCACTTCATCTCACTTGTCTTAGATTTCTGCATCTGAAATGACCAGTCTTCCAATAGGTCTTCAAATTCAACCCAATTCATTATTTCTACTATGTATCAAACACTATGTAGATACAAAGATGATAAGAGTTTCTGCCTTCAGGTATCTTGTATTTTACTGACTAAACGATTTCTAGCTCCAATATTCAGTTCTGTTTAAAACCATGAAAATAAAATGTAGAATTTATTTTAAATTATGACCTTCACTAAAGTCTGTCAAACATACTTCATCATTATGTGGAGATTGCTCTGGGACCTTAAAACCTGTTCCAGTAGAGCAGAAGCTCTGACCATTTCTATGGAGTTTAACAGTGTCACTAGACACCGTCAGCTAACTTGAAGAGTTCCATCCTCAAAAGTTTGGCCACAAGTTGATGTTTTTGTTTTTGTTTTTGTTTTCTGCTTTGTTTTGTTTTGGGTTTTGTTTTTTTTGCCACAGCTCATGAATATCATCTACTAAGTGTGGAGATATTATGAACTGTGTCAGTAATGGGAGCTGGGAAGCATGAGAAGGAACCTTATTGAAACCAGGGATGCCTTGTAATATTAAAGAAGAATATTAATATTTCTACATTACTTTACTATGTCATTTCTTAATTTTTATTCTCTCAATAACGTTATGATCTTCTGCTTACTCAATTTTAAAGATGTGAAAATTAAGGCTCAGGGTAATTAAGTGATTTTTTTTTTGTCCCAAAGAGCATGTTTAGCTTAAGAAACATGTCTCTAGAGCTCTTTCCCTTATACCTCAGGGATATAAACTATTCGACTGAGTTTTTTCAGATATTTTTATTCTATTCTTTTAATAAAAAGTGATTTTGCATTACATGATTTTGAATGGAACCAATTCTACTTAATACCAATTTAGAAAAAGGAAAAAATATATAATCTTTATAATACAGAAGATTGTTTAGACTAAATTCAGGAAAACTAAAAGGCACAGAGTCCTTCTTGAGCCTCATCTCCAGGATTCCACTGGATTTGGGTCTCATCTAATATGTATGCAAATGTCATAGTCAAAAGCTATCTTATCTGCAGGTCAAAGAAAGTCAACAAAATAGGAGCCAATTTAAAAATGCTTTAAACAAATGTAAAATTTGAACCTCTTCAGGTTAATTTGCTAAGTTTCTAGATAATGAAAAAAATGAACAGTTCATAGTGAATTATACTCTAACTGATCTCTCAATGTCAGTTGTCAAGAGATTTTTCTAGTTTATTCACTCTATTTTATCATTTTGTTTAGACCTCAGCCCAAACTTGCAGATGAACCACTCAATATCCCTCTACCTAAGCATGACTACCTAAGCCAATGCTCTATGACTATTACAAAAGCTCACTTAATTACCCTGAGATTAAAAATCAGCTCCCTTTTGTGTGTATGTATGTGTATTTTTAAACACCCCTATACTGCTGATGACAATATGGAAAGCTTAACATGACTTTTTACGTTGGTCGAGAAAATTACATTGTTCAAGAGCAAATTATTTTCAACATTTGCAAGAGAATTTTATTTAGTATAATTCTGAACAACTGGGAAATCTTGTTTTAAGGAGGTAGACAAGTTTCATTTTAGAATCTGACATTATACAAATCAACTATAGATCTTGGTAAGTATCAAGAGTGACATTTTAGGTATGATTGAAATTTGGCAATGATGCTCTAACTCTGCCCCCAATTTTGTTTAAAACACTGATTTTTTTAAAGGTTGACATTCTCAATAAAAATTGTATACCTCTGATGTGACCCTGAGTAGATCATCTCCTCTTGGAACCAAAACATTGCAAAAGGCATTATTATAAAATATTTGAGCTTATTTGAATATTTTCCATCTATATATAAAATATCTGAATCTGCAAACTTATTGCATAGCAAGTACCCATAGAATCTTCTAAATAATGATTCAGACAGAAATTATATGAGTCCTAATTAATTCTAGCAACCAATCAGGAAATAAATAATGACCAAAGGAGATACCTGTGCACTGCCAGAATTTCCCATATTTATGATCTAAGCACCAATTAAGGTTGGATTTGTCTAAGTGAAGATAGCCTAGTTGGGTCTAAGTATTTTTGCATGCAAATAATTGATAGTTGAATTATAATTTTACCTTAGAAAGAAAGAGTGATGAAAATGTATGAGAATTCATCCAATTCACTCTTATAAAATAGGCATTTAATAAAGAATTGATTGGCTTGAAATTTTGAGTCCCATCTAACCCCTCATCTTTTTTAACATTTAAAGAAAAACCCATCACTTCCCCATTTAGAATTTCTGCTATGTGCTGTTCATCAAAAGCAAGTTGTCTTTTTTTTTGTCAACTCCTCACCTCAAATGTCACATGGTCATGTGTATACACAAGATGAAACCAAGGTTTTGTTGAAATAATCATAGGAAAGTGCTAGTATAATTTTATTTCATGGGAAATATAGATAATTAAGGGTACTTCATATGCACAGTATACCATAATACCCATTACATAATCACTGATAGTATTTCCCATTTTCATACATGTATAAAACATAACTATCATATCTCCAAAGATGCATGTAATTCCCTTGTAGTGACACAGAAATTACATGAAAATGAATAGTCACGGTTTTCTCAAATGTTTATACCATCCAGTTAAACTGGCAACAAGAGTTACGTGGTTCTAGTGATTAAATAGGCCTTGCTAATGCTGTGATCTAGACATCAGACAAGTAAATGGGTGATCATTACTGATACTCATAGCTCCAAGTGATAAGAGTATCAGCAGCAGCTAAATTCACCCTAAAATCCAAAACTTGGATTAATCAGAATCCCAAAGTATCTCCTATCAAATAAAGAACAAAAATTGTCATGAGAAAAAATTACTAACATTTATACAGCACTTTAGAGATTGCAAAGCACTTTTGAAAGATTTTGAAGTAAGACAAATAATCCTGATTTCTACAAATGAGTGAGAGGTAGAAATATGATAACATGACTGGAAGCCTATGAGTCATACAGACCTTGGGTTAAAAATCTATCTCTGATACCTTTAAATTTCCTGGCAAAGGGAAACCCTGAAACGTCCTGAAACAGTTTCATTATCTTTTAAAATGGGGGAGGATGAGTAGCAAATATACCTTCCACACAGACCTGTTGTGAAGATGGAGTAAGTTAATGGATGAAAAATGTTTTGCACACTATAAGACACTCTTTTTATAAATGAGAGGAATTACAAGGCAGTTTAACAATAACTAAATGTATACATCATTTCTCCTTCCTAGATTTATAGATGAGAATAGCCTTCTCTTCTTTCCCTAGTAGACTGTGCTATATGAATTTTCAATTAAATAGTTTTAATGGTAACCAGATTCTTAATATTTAAGGCAGGTTTTTACACTGAACCTTGATTTCTAAGTTATTTCTAAGAATGAGTAATATCAAAATTACCAACTTTTTCTATGATACCCACTGAGAGGCCTTCTGCTGCTCAAATGTTCCACAGGGGGTGGGGGCGGGGGCGGGGGTGGGAAAGAGGGTTGGTGTCCAGGACCTAACAGTCATTAATTACTGTTATGAGATAATTGATTGAATTATTATTATCATGGAATCATGTTTTCCAATGCTTCTTGAACATACAAAATGTTGATAATATTACCTGTAATTTACAGATTATAAATAGCAGGAAACAGATGATCCATTTGCTCCTGAGCTTATAAAATGCCAATATGTTATTTTTAAAATATGTTTAAGTTTACATTTTGAAACAATTCCAATGCTGAAGAGTAAAATACTTATAAGGTCCTGGTATAAACTGAGAAGAGGAATTTAAAGATAACAGTCTTACCTTGTAATCGTTCTCAACTCTTTATTGTCATGATTTCCAGGCCTGTTTTCATTGCAGGTACCCAGGATTTACTTATCAATGGCTTGTGATGACTTGAATAAACATTTTTAAATATATTATTTAATCTAAAGAATTCTAATTAATCTTAAGACAGCCATAATTATAATAGTAGGGAAAATAAGTTACAGAGAACATAAAGAACTTGTCCAGGGTTACACAGAAATAGGGGCTAGGATTTCAATCACTTATGACTAATGTGGCAGACTAACTTCTCATCGACTTTACCAAAGAGCCTTGGAGAAACCTAGGTAATTACCAGGCATCTTCCTAATCTAAAACAAGTCTGATTTCCCAAAGTAATAAGAATACTTCTTATCAATGAATACTGGAGTAAGTGAAAAAGATAAAAATTCATTTTCCCTTTCACATACGAAAAGAATCATTAGAAAAAAATGGTCTTTAAATTATAATGTATTGGAGATGACTAAAGTTTGGAGAATGTACTTCTTTACTAAGACTGTTACTTTGGTATCAATTAAAGCTATAACAAGTCACCTAATAAATGCAACATGCAAACTCATAACTATAATAAAAATATTTTAAGAACAGTTTCAAATGCACAAATAAGAGAATCTTTGTAAAAGCAAAGTGCATTAACTAGCAAAGTATATTTTGAAGATATTCAGCAGGACTCCAAGTGTTGAGTATTAAAAAGGAACCTATTTGAATAATTTAAGACTGATTTTCCACTGATGGAATAGAGATGCATCCTTGATATACAAACCTCATGTAATGTTCATTAGACTAAATGAAAAAAAATGTCCTTTAAAATGGAATCTCCATTATAGTGGGTTAGAGTCAAAGTACATTATGCCTTATGCCCTCTAAAGTTTTTAACTGACTTCCTCCCTTCTCTAAAACAGTATGAGAAAACAACAAATAACTAAATGGAGCTAAAACAGGCAAATTATCAAAGCATTTCATTAGTGCACAGACTCTCTTTAAGTAATAGAATGGAAATATTCCCCTTGCTTATAATTAATGAGCTATATGGACCTGTCTCCAGCATGTATGTTGTCTTGTTTCTACAGAATGTTTTTGTAACCCTTTGGGCTCAATCCATGATCGTTGTAATGGCACAGGATTTTGTGAGTGTAAGACGGGAACAACAGGGCGTAAATGTGATGAGTGTCTGCCGGGAAATTCCTGGCACTACGGCTGTCAACGTAAGTAATTGTGGGAGCTGACCTTTGCCTCTTGAAGCTTGGCTACTTCTGCATGTCTCTGCTGGGATGTGCAGCTACTTGGAGCAGAAAAAAATATCTACCATGCTAACAATATTTAAAAGCTACTTAGTGATCCAATCTATGGATAGGAAAAGAATCAATCAATGGCATGGCTGGTTCATTTAGTTCTTTTAAAAAAAAGTCCTCTAACTTTCCCCTCTGATGTCTAGAGGAGTTTATATTAAATCCAGTTATGTGTGTGTTTGTTTGCATGCATGTGTGTATGTGTGTGTGTGTGTGGTCAGACATAAATTACGTGGCATAGTAGGGATTACAAGATAAAACATTATGTGGATGTGATTAATATATTCCTTGAACTGAATGCACCCCTTAGCATACCATGAAAGTGGAGTCAATAAATTAAATAAAACCTGAATAAAATATTGCCGCATTTCTATTGCTATTATTATCAAATCTCAACTAAACAAAATGCAATGTCTAAAGAATAATTTAATACGTCATTTAAAATAAATGACAAAAAAATCAATATTACCTCTCAGATTCTTGAAAATAGGTGCCATGTAAGAAATCTTAGATTTAATTTAATTTAGTATCAACTCTTTGTAGATTTCAGACTTATTTAAAAACTTCTCTGTAAAGCAGTATATTGTAGTATTCTGGCTAGAGATTTCAGACTTATTTAAAAACTTCTTTGTGAAGCAGTATATTGTGGTATTCTGGCTAAAGATATTAACAAATGTTAGAATAAGTTCCCTTTTGTCCCTTAAAATCTCTTTTTGCTTTCCAACAAATCAGAATAGCCTTTGAGGCTATAATAATTTTCAGAACTTTCAACTTTCATCCCTACTGGATAGGCACAACCTTGATACATGAATGGTCTTAATTGTTACTAGATTCTTTGATTCTGGTCATAGCAATTATATTCACTTGGAATTTGTGCTTATCCATAATGTGGAACAAAAATTAAACCTCTTATTTTGAAAAGTGAAATCTATGTCAAGACCATGGACAACAGTGAATTAGCTAAGATGTATGGGAAACCCTAACCTGGAGGATCTAGGTAAAAAATAAGAAAAATGGTAAAGACATGTCTCAGAAAGGGGCAGATTCAGGAAATGCTTGGAAGCCAGTAGTCTGTGAGTTAGAAATTCATCAAGCAGTTAATTGAATAAAGGACTTTGAAAAAACAGGTTATTTGGGCAAGGAAGTCGTTTACAAATATTCCACAAGTGTCATAGAATATCTTAGAGAAAATAGTTAATAAATAGGTTAAGAACTGGGTAAAAAGCTGGAAATCTGGGGCTATAGATCTAGAGATCATTAAGGAAATGTAATAATTGGGGCAGTTATTAGCAACATGTGAAAGACAAGATACAAGTAAACCTTAATAGTAAAACAAGATTGACTTCAGATATAGTCTTTTATAGAATGCCTAATTCAATGGGAACCAATAAGTGGATTCATAGCAAACCCAGCACCTGGAGATGGGAGCAAATCAGTCACATATTAACTTAGCTATAGAAAGGATTATAGTGTTAGAAAAAATGATATATCTTGACTTTTATTATTTTAAAAATGTTTATCTTCCCTAATTTCCCACTTTTGTCTTATTCACTTGGAAAATATAATATTTTTCACTATATTTAGTCCTTTTCACCTTGTGCAAATTGAGAGATTTCCCCAGTCTTAATCATTGTTAATTAAAATCTAGAGGCTAGATATTTCAATGGCATATTTAATCCAAAGAATACTGAGCCTTTTATTCAACCTTCCAAATAAAACTTAAATGTTAGAGAGGGTATCTTTTGGATGATATTAGTTTACATGGACTTTCAAACATTGAAATGAAACCTTGATCTCTCTGAAAGATGACCAATCAACCAACATTTATGTTTTCTCTCTATGATGTGCTTTATAAGGTTTCAGGGATATAAAAGCAAGCATAAGTTCATAGGATTTGGATTTGTGAACAGCCCCTGCCCTCAAGGACATGTCATTCTACTTCAGTGATAAACTATATGCAAAAAAATATTAAATGGATGCAAAATAGCGTGAATGAAAACAACAATAATGTGGTTTATTGATGGTGGTTAGGGAGATCTCCAAATAGGAGGCAAGGAATGAGTGTGCTTTGATAGCTTTGATAGAAGCTAGTGATTCTAGGCAGAAGTGCAGATATAGGGTATTCAAGATATTTAGAACCATTTAAATTACATTTTTTTTAATTAACAATCAATAATTTTCTGTTCCTCCATTTCTACCCTCTGATAAAGAAAAAGAAAAAGGAAATTCTTATAACAAATATTAATAATCAAGCCAAACAGGACAAATATTTGCATTTGTATGTCTCATTCTGTATTTTGAATCCATCAGTGCTCTGTTAAAAGGAAGGTAGTATTTTGTAAGGGCAGTTGACAAAAGCTTGGAGGTGGAAGATGAAATGCTATGTAAAGGGAAGAGCTAGCCAGCCAGTTTCACCAGAACAGCCTAATTAAACAACATTGTGCCTATTAGCCTATGTGAACTCTTTTTGTAATTTCCATTTACCAGCAGACACTACCCTTTTTCACTTATACCCCATCATCATGTTTCATTAATATGCCTAGTTAGCATCTCTCCAGTGTATAAGATGTGTCTAGTTCATCATCCAGTTGCATTTGGTGTTCAGGGCTTTCCCGGAATGATTCACCAATTATTACATATTTTGACCATATAGCATGATTTAATATTCAAACTCCCAAACTTTCTATGTCAGCCTATGGACTCTATTGTCTTTATAATTCAAAAGAAAGTTCTTAGGTTGATCTATGCTGTTAGTATTGATAATACCACCAGATCCTGATTTTTTTTTAAATGTGGGTCAGTTTCCCAACCAGTCACTTGGTTTATTGTCTTTCACTAATACTTTGCATAGACTCAGATCAAGGCATCCTCTGTGAAGGGATTTTGAAAATGTATATTTCAAAATATATATACATATATATATATATATTATAAAAGCATATATGTATTCATATATATATAAATATATAGCTATGAATGTATATACACACATGTATTTATACACATACACACACACACACACTTCTCTGAGAAGCATTGTGCTACTTTGAACATTTACTGAAGGGATTCCTTCTTTAAGCAGAGCTTGTAGAAGACCACCTGAATCACAGGGGCAAGGGACGAATGCCTTTAGTGGTTAAAAAGGAAATTATTGTCAAGGCTTATGCCAAAAACCATCAATCTTACAAGCCTTCTATTTTTGAAACATGTCAGGGAATCCTTCAAAGTGAACAAGAGAATAGAATCTCTATATTGTCAGTTAAAAGAATGAATTTCCCCAGACATCAAATTAGTTGAATCAAAAGGAATATGATGCACCATTCTGTCTTAGTAACTGCTAGTGTTGTTCATTTTCTGGTTTCTTTTCTTTCCCCTCCATGGTAAAAAAAACTCATTCCACTAGGATATTTGAGACGAAAACGAAGACAAAGTTTCTGCTCAGTTCATAAGTTTGTAAGAAGACACCATCACATAGAAGTTAGAGAGTTAGCCTTCAAGTTAGAGAAATTTCATTCATGCCCTGATTTTAATGTGTAATAACTGTATGACTAGGAACAAGTCACTTCTAATAGCCCTGGCAGCTCTCTAAGAATATAGGTTAATTAATAAACCATAGTGTATGAAGCAAGAGGCCAGCATTCTATAGGGAGAGACAGTGTGTACATATAAGAAAAATAAATAATATATATAATATATATATATATATGTATGTGTGTGTGTGTATATATGCATATACATATATACATGTCAGTAAAAAGGCACAAAGATACAAGATAGAGTGTTAAATATGAAGAATACTAGGGAAGTTGTTAGAATGAACCTTATAGTAGATGGGATGGTATCATGTATAAAAAGAAAGGAAACACAGCTTGGGACTATGTTTGGAAGGGTTTCAAGTGACAAACAAAAGAATTTATTTTTGATCCTAAAGGTAATAGTCATTACCTTTTATAAATAGGTGAGTGATATCAATAGACATACTTTTTTGTGCATTGCTGGAGAGAATTTTATACCAATTCTTTCCTCTACAAATGAAGTCATGCTTGCAATTTATTCATGCTACCAAAGACTTTGCTTAGAATTTGCATACTAGGTCATGTATTCAGTGATAGGTAGTTTAAAAGATTTTTAATTAAGAACATTCATTTTCACTAGATTATAGCATGATGTAATAGAGAACTATTTGAAAGATCATTCTTAAAACCGTCTACCTTTGAATCCATTATTCTCTGGATCCAAGGTGGGGGAAAAAAAATCTAGCGCTTCTTCCCCAGGACAATCACTCAAATATTTAACAAATTCTCTCATGAGTTCCTCCTCTCCCAATCCTTAACCTCTTCTTTTGCACATCCACTAATTCAATTCTCATCCTGAAAGTTCTCTTTAGGGAATGTATATACTTGGTTTTCCTAAACTGTGGTGCTCAGAAGGAAACTATCTGATAAAGAAGAAGGCAAAATGGTGCCATAGTACTTGTGTCAAAAATTTTAGCTCTTTCACTTCCTATGTCTTTGGTCAAATAAGCAATTGCATTTCCTGGGCTTCCGTTTGAAATTGTTGTACTTACTGAGCAACCTCCAAGGTCTTTTCCAACTCAATCTATTATCTGATGATGGAAAATGTATTTTTAATAAAAAAAATGAGAACCACAAGCCAAGGCACAGACAGATGAGATGTACATACTTTTTTATTACCCATATTAATGTCCCCTTTCATTGGCACTAACTATTTCATATGACTCTTAAGCCAGGAGCAAAAATTCAGGAGGTATGAGTTGCTGGACCAAAAGCTCTTCTAATTCTTTATTTACTTTTTCTAGATCCCAATTAAAAGTTTGCCGATAACCTAGCCCTTTTGCAAATAGATCGTTTTGTTGTTATGATTATAATTTGTGTGCATGTGCACATAACACGAACATACACACATACACATCCCAAATACTCTTATAATATTTAAATAAAGATTATCATATTTAAATCAAACTACTTCATATATTTTGTCATTTTAACTTTGAAAGAAATAGTAGTAATGTTTGATTGACTTGAGTTCATAAAATTTAGAGCTATAAGAGACCTTTGAGTTCATACATGTTCAATCCACCTCACAGCTGATGAAGTTGAGTCTCACAGAAAGGTCATTAAGTGGAACAGTCAGAATTAAAACTCAATTCTTTTAACTCCAATCCAGTATTTATTTCCATTTTCTTCATTCTATCATACCTGTATCAAGGCAACTCATAAAATGGAAAGGAAGAAAAGAAAAAGACTGAACTAAATAAAAGGAATAAAAGAGTCCAACCTAAGTACAAATGAATGTAGAAAGAAGGATGAAAAAAATAATGAAAAAATTGATGAAAATCAGGTTAAAACATATTAGGCCTTAAAACTCCCCTAAAGAAAATTTTGGGATTTCCTGAACCATACTATGACTAGATCAAACTATGAAAAAGATCACAAACAAACCTAGTGTTCATTGTTGAGGGCATTAGGCTTCAAAAAAGTGATTTAGCATCAATTAATTAAAATCAGCTTCTAATGAAAGAGAAATCAAGGTGGCTGTAATGTTATCAGAATCCTACAAATCAGGATGAGTAGACCCTGTAGCATTCTCTAGGAGCCACTAGAGATGGAACATGAAATTACAAAGTCCTACCTAAAGGGAATTCTAGGAATCTGAGTATATCTATTGTAATGAGTCCTGAGAAAAAAATATGTAGATGTGCCAGAAACCAATTATTCTAATTTTAATACCTAGCAAAACAATGAAATTTCTAGCCATTTAGTCTCTTTTCTTGCCATTTATATGTTCAACTAAAACTAAGATATTGGGGAGGGGGGAATAAATGAAGTCAGGCTCTGCTATTCAATTGTATACATTAGTTAATTTAGTTCTATTTCTTTTCAAACTTTCTGTGTTTAAGATATAATCAGATACAGTTTACTCTATTATCTATTCTGAGCCTGGTGCAATGGTAAAAACATCTGAATTAGAGGGAATAGATTTGGATTTGAATCATTTGCCTCAAAGCAACTGGGTGAAGCTGGGAAAAATCACTCATTTACTTCATATCTCTGGACTTTCGATTTCCTCATCTAAATTTTATTTTTTTTCCAAAGTATTCCTTCTAATATAGTAATATTAAGAGAAAGAGAAGCATGGACAATACATAGTAATTGATTCTCACTAAGCTTTTTCTTTTCTGTTAAGTTTGTATTTAGTCCAGACATATGAATAGGATGGTTCACAGAGATAACTACACTTCATGTTCTCTGTGGACAGTCCCCTTTCTTTGATTCATCCCTGTAAATTATATTCAGTATCTAAGAAAAGAGGTACAATGGATGTGAAAGTGCCCTGGCTTAATTTACTTAATATTTGAAAATAAAAATTATCACAGGTTATTATTTCTTTTAGTTTGGTTTTTGCCCATCTATTCCCTTATTTTACAAAAGACTATTACTAACTTTATAAATACTGTGGTATATATAAATTATTTTTTCGAAGCCTGGATGCCCCACGTCCCAAATATAAGCTACATTGCTAAAATAAGATATTGAACATGACAACATCCTTAGAGGAATGCAGTGAAAAAAATAGTACCATTTATAGAATGTACTTAGATGTTCTACAAACTAAATTGGGAGGGAAAATGCTTATTACACATATTATGAATATGGTAACTATTTGAATAAATGAAGAAAATCTAATGAATCTGATGAAAATATGAAAATAATGTAATTAGTAAAACTAATCCATAATTTAGTGATGTCATGAAGGATTCATGTTAATTGCATCTTGTTAACACATGGAAACCACAGTGTTTCCATATGTAGAATATATATACATTGGTAACTGATCACTGATATAATATCTTAACCTGATATCACTGAATTCTAGGTAGGGCAATATCAATATCCATACAAACAGATATATATATATATATATATATATATATATATATATAATATAAACACAAACATGTTTAAATACATATTTGTGTATATAACATACATATTCATGTATGCACATCCATATACATACATTTATACACTGAGTGATTTTAGGCTATGACATATCATTGGGATCACTCCATTTACACACGGAGAGAAAGAGACAGACACAAAGTTACTGAGTAATTAATAATCAATTTATTAAATAAGTTAATTGGCAACAATAAATTGATGCTCAGTGGTTCTCTCGCCAATCAAAGACCCCTAATGGAGACAATAAATGCCTTAAATACCTTTGTTAAAGGTAATACCCCTAAAAAGTGAAAATTAATCCTAATTGGTGAACATTTAATGAAGAGGTGAGCTAGAACATCTCAGTTCCTCTTGCTCAGAATGTAGCTTAATTTTGAAATTCAGTTGCCTTCTGCAATCTGGACAAGTGAATCCATCTCAATCCAGACTATTCTGGCTGGTTTCCTCCTTCCATGAGCTGGATTACCCTAAATTCAAATGGAGGGGTGCAAAGAAAGGGCCTCATTTCTTTTGGATAAAAATTTGCTTAGACTAGATTCTATTTACACTCTAAATAGAGGTAAAGTTTCTTAGTTGAATGGAGTCCCACCCAAAGATTGAAGAGCTTGTATCTTGAGAGCTAAAACAATCTCATCAATCAGCCCATGTCCTTCAGAGATTGACTCTTTACCTTGGATGGACCTTAAATGAGAAAGCAGAGGGGAAAAAAATAGTCAAAATCAATAATTGGTTATTATTATTATAATAATAAAATAATACTTTCTCCCAATAAATATAAATGTATATGTAGATACACATAAAAATGTGAATAACCCAAATTGCTATGGTTCTTTCAGGGACCATGAAATATATAGACCTTCCCAAGAGGGTCACATCCCCTTGTCTACTTAAAAGCAATAAATGAAATTTGCGATTTGTTGCAAAAATATCTAAATGCTTTCTGTTTGTGAATCACAAATTTGCCAAGGAGGATGGATACACTAGAGACAAACCCATCCAAACAAGCCTGGTGTCACTCTTTTTCTAGTTACTTCTCCTTGATATAGTCTGTTAGAAGTAAGGCTATTGGGATACTATACAACTGCCTTGGAAAGAAAACTTTGCTTTCCCTTTGGCAACTAAATCTCATCAAACTATAAGGTGACAGATATGAACCTTAGTGAGAAGTGTGATTAAATATTCTGGCCCTTCTCTCCAAGAGAATGTGAAGGCCAAGGGTTCTCTTCTAATATATTCCACCCCTTGAGGACTCAGTTAACAAATATCTGAAAATACTGATACTTAATCTGCTTTTCTAACTATCTACTTTCTCACCCCCACCCGCACCCCAGTACCTTTTTAACTTTGTAACCAAGAAAAATTACTCCGGAAAAGTGGTAGGAAAAGATGGTATTAGAGAAATATTTGGGTGGAAAAAAATGATTGATCAGTCATATTGCTAGAAGGAATGATTATAGAGCCATATTCCATTGCCTTAGCATCCATGCAATATCCAGAGAAAGAAAGAAAACACCCAGTCATATTGAATGAATTGCTAATTTGTAGAATAAATAGAAATGGAATGTTAAACATGGTTGTGAACTACATCACTGGATTTTTGAGGTTTATCACTTGTTTCAATCATGTCCAAATTTTTATGACCCTACTTGAGGTTTTCTTGGCAAATATACTGGAGTGGTTTGCCATTTTCTTCTCCAGGTCATTTTACAAATAGTAAACTGGGGCACACAGAGTTAAGTGACTTGTTTAGAGTCTCATAGCCAGACAGTATCTGAAGCTAGATTTAAGCTTACAAAGGTGAGTCTTCCTGAATCCAATCTTAGCACTCTTACACTGGGCCAATTAGATGCCTGTCATCATTGGGAATATCCAAATAAATGAGATCACTGATCCATTAAAACCTGAATGAATTATTTTTCTTATTATATCCCTATAGAGCATATCTTAAAACTCTATGACTCTAGAAAGAATAATGACTCAGAAAAAAAGAAAGAAAAATATTTCTAAGAAATATTCTTTGGAGAAATTCATATAGTGGGCAAATATTCAAACAAATTTCTAGCTTCATCAATTTTTATTGGCATGTATTCTACAAATCCAAATTGTATTAAAATGAAGAAATTCATGAAAAGTTAAACAAGTAGCCTATTTGTTTTCTGTAGTCGGTATAATTTAAGAGTGGTTAATATTTGATAGGTTGATAATAAATATTTTAATATAGTATATTGCATTCAGTTATGAATACATCAAAAGGAAATACAAAGTAAGCTCTGAAAGATAAACTTTTATTGGGCACATGAAAGAGAACATAAAATTTGATGACAATTACCATTTAATCTATTCATGTTTGAAAACGTATTGAAAGAGGAACTCATAACTCAGTTAATTGTTCTGAATTATTAATTGCTCATTTGAGAAGCGACGAGCAGAACTGCTCTTGTTGCAAAAACGTGTCTTGCTCAGTGGCCTTAACCTTTATGTCATTGGCTTCAAATAGGGATGGGAATGAAAGAGCAGTCACTTAAACTTGAGCCCAGCAAAGGCAGAGAACATTTTGTGAAGAAGTTAATTTAAATGGAAATCAAATAATAATCATCAGACATAATTAGAACTGAAAAGATCTTGGCCTTAAGTTAATCGAAAGGTGTGTAATGCTTTTAGTCAAGTCAATAGAACACGAAGAAAAGTTTTTCAATTCCTTGCAATAGCACCCAAAAATTTGCCACCCTGAAAATTTGTCTGAATATTGACCAAAAAAATCTGAAATACAGTTTATCAGTCACATAAATGATAATTTGAAGCTTCTTGTAATTATTTGAATTTAGGTATGGAAAGATCTTTGGAAATCTCCCTTATTTTTTCAATAAAGGAAAGGAAACACAAAATGATTAATGGCTTTCCCAACATCATACAGCTAGCTAGGTGGAAAAACCAAGTGTTTTTGCCACTAATCTATGTTCTTGCCAGCATGCTGTTTCTTCTGGAGACCAAAGTGATACCCAAATGATTATAATAACTCATATTAGTCTAATTTTTAAAAACAATTTCTTTCTAGTTTTTTTTTAATATGACTGTTTAAAATTAGGGGCAGTTAGGTGGTGCAAAGTATAGAACACCAACCCTGGAGTCAATTCTGATTTGACTAAATTCAGATTCAAATTTGAATTCAAATCTGGTCTCAGACACTTACTAGCTGGATGACTCTAAACAAGTCACTGAACCCCAATTGTCACAAAAAAAAGAAAAGAAATAAGAATTGAATTATTGAAATTTCCTCCCAATATTCTACAAAAGTGTAGTGTCTTGGGGTAGCTAGGTAGTGAATTGGATAGAGCACTGGCCCTGAAGTCAGGAGGACCTGAGTTCAAATCTGGCCTCAGACACTTAATAATTGCCTAGCTGTGTGACCTTGGGCAAGTCACTTTAACCCCATTGCCTTAAATAAGTTGTAAAAATAAAAAAGAAAACCAACAAAAAGTGTAGTCTTTAAAAAATATTGATTTGAACTCTAATTTACTTAAATAGTGCTATTTCTCAAAAGTAGGTTTATAGACTATTAAATATGATTGATTTGGTTCCATGTGTCTAGTTCTGAATTCTACATTACAAAAGACACATTACAAGCCAGAATCAGAGAAAGGTAATCAGGATATATTGGGACCCAAAACATTGATATGAATATGAGATTCAATTGAAAAATAACAGGAGATGTTTTATCTACAAAAGAAGACTTGGAGATGTTTTATCTATAAATACCTGAAATGTTTGCTGAGAGATTTAGTGTGTTCTGTTTTACCCTGTAGGGCAAATTTAAGGATCAATAGTTGAGTATTACAGAGAGGAAGATTTGTTTTTGTTTTTTTATGTGACATTGAGAAGCTTCCTACTAATTAGGACTATTTAAAAACTTAATAGGCCTCCTCAAGGGACAGTAAGATTACTATTACTAGAGGTCTTCAAGTGGTCATTTAATCTATATTTAAAGACCACAAGTGTGAAGGCCTACACTAACTCCAGAGGAAGTCCCTTTATTTTCAGACTTTAATTGTCAGAAAATTTATTTCCTCACCAGTTGGTACTGATAGTTATTTGCTAACTTAGTGTGATGGTTGTATGTGACTAGCTGAGATAGAAGGCCTTAACCCCATGGTTTCTAGAGAATCTGAAACCTTTGATCCCTCCACCCTCTTATCATAAAATATAGTTCTTGCAGCAAATTCAAATGGGTTGGGTCACTTGTTAAATTTTCATTATGAGCATTTACTTCTCAGAAATTGGCAAATATAACAAATTAGAACTTGATTTATTATTTTGCTAATTATCCATGTTTAAAAATACAATGGAGAAAATACCAATAATACATACTAAACTTAAAAGTGAGTTCTATATATAGGTCGTTTTAGGTTTTTTTAAACCCCCTCAAAAGTCTGTTGTTAAATATTTACAACTATATCTCAATGTCACTCATTGTCTCTCAATAAACAGATAAGAACATCTACCAGTAACTCCAAGCCTCAACCCTTTAACTTTGCCTTCTTTGACAAATATTTTGTTTCTTTGATTGTGATTTGCTAAGCCTTAATATATGGTATTGATTCACCATGAAAACAAAAACACATATCAAAATATTCCATGTAGCATTTTACTCCTAGTAAAGAAAAAAATGTACTTAATAACCAGAAGACAATGAAAAACAATATATTCAACTGTAATACTGCTTCTGTCATGGACTCTGGCAATGTCCTTGTCAGACAGGAATACAAGCCCATCCAACTTCATACACTTACCAGCTCTGTGATCTTGGTCAAGTCAATCATTTTTTTTTAGTTTTTGCAAGGCAAATGGGGTTAAGTGGCTTGCCCAAGGCCACACAGCTAGGTAATTATTAAGTGTCTGAGACCGGGTTTGAACCCAGGTACTCCTGACTCCAAGGCCGGTGCTTTTATCCACTATGCCACCTAGCCACCCCTAGTCAATCATTTTTTTTTTGTCTGTTTTCTAATTGGTAAAATAGAGAGATATTATCTACATCCTAGGGATAATTTGAGGATCAAATGAGATCAAAAAAGACTCAGCAAGTCTTAAAGTATTGTAAGAATACTTTTATTATTATTATTGTTATTATAATTATAATGATTAATTAAGAGAGTAGTAATAATAATGACAATAATATGAGTCGGGGAGGGAAAGGAATGTATCTGAATGCACTCTTCATAGTAATCAGAGAATGATCATCAAGGGACAGTTGAAGGAATCCCTGTATCAGGGTCTTGACTCATAATACAATATTGATTGAAAGATCTGATACAAACTGGAACTTAGAGGAGTTGATACATCCACATCTCTGCTCAAACCTCTGACCCTGTCAAACTAACCTAATACAAAGCAAGATGAGTTGAATGAGCAGCAAGACCAAACAAGAACTTAAACAGCCATCACTGTTAGATTTTTCATCCAGGTCTTGCCTACTGATTCTAGGTATACCCCAAGGCTCTGTTACCAGACCTTCTCTTTTTTCCTTGATTCTTTTTTGTTTCTGTGATTTTATCCATTCCCATATATTGAATAATAATCTCTATGCTGATGTTTCTCAGAACTCTTTGTCTAGGTCTAATCTCCCTCCTTATTTGCAATCTTCTACCCCCAACTGCCTATGAGTATTTTGAAATGAATATCCCATAAACATCTTAAATTCAACAACTAAACTTGCTATTGTTTCCCCTAAATCCTTCTCTCTTCGTAACTTCCTTTGTATCATCATGGTCCTTGTCTCTTAGGCTTGAAACCTAAGTTTCATCCTTAACTCCTCACTCTCTCTGCACCCCATATCCTATCCTCCCGACCACCTTCCCCTTCTAGTCAGTATTGTAGGTTTATAAATCACCAGTAGAAAGGGGTAAATAGAAAGAAATGAGATTGAAAAAAGGAACCTGGAAGTCACATACAAATCTCCCTAAAGAAAGGAGCATAACTTATATACTGTATTATATATTAACCATAATTCACATCATGGTAGTATGCACTGAAAGAGTGGAAGCCATCTAAACACAGCGGTCAAGGACTTTTGGTCCCATGATATGTCATCTCAGACAAGTTCCAGATATCACTATAAGACCAGTAGAACAACAAAAGGAGCTGATAATTTGGAGATAATATGGACATGTTAACTTTAGAGGTTTATCAAAAACTATCAGCTGATTTGAATATGTTAGTGAACTATCCTAGGTGGACAAGATGAGGATTAGTCTATCCCCTTCCCCCCAAAAATCTATAAAAACTAGACCACAAATTCCTACTTCAATATTTTTCTATCTCCTTTGAGTCCATGTTCCAATTCTAATCTATAGATATTTGAGTGATACTCTTTCTCTCTCTTGCCATCTCTAGTCCCCATTCCATTGCATTATATTTCCTTTTTGCTGTTTGTCTCTGCACTTTCTCTATCATTTTACCCCAACACCCTCTGCACATTATTAAAGTGTTACTGTAGCCTCACTTCCCCCCTTTCATCATGAGTCTTTCCCAGTGAGTAATGAAAGAAGCAGCCATGCCTGCCTCCATGTCAGAATTTTAAACATTAATTATAAATTCAACCCCACTATTCCATAAACCCCAATGGTTCCCTATCACCTCCAGGATATAATGTAAAATCCAGTTTGGTTTTTAAAGTAATTTATAACCTGCCTGCTTACTCCCTTTCAGGCTTTTTCTATATTATTTCTGTAACCCAATGACACTGATCTCCTTGCTGCTCTTGTTCTGACCCTTCATCTCTGACTCTAACTAAGCATTTCTGACTAGCTGCCCCATTTCTGAAACTCTCCTTATTGTTACTTTCTAGTTTCCCTGGCTTCCTTCAAATAAAGTGTCAGCTAAAGTTTTAGCTGCTATATTAAGGTTTTTTTCCTCTCAGATATTCCTCAATTTATCATATATATATATATATATATATATATATATATATATATATATATATATATATATATAATCTTGCTCATCATTGCTGGCATGTTGTCTCCATCGTTACACCCTAAGCTCCTTGAGAGCAAGGCTTAGATTTTTTGTTTTGTTTTGTCATTTTCTCTTTTCTTTATATTTTCCGCTCTTAACACAGTATCTAGCACAAAAAAATGCACTTAAACTTTTTTTTAGGCTTTGCAAGGCAATGGGGTTAAGTGACTAGCCCAGTTCACACAACTAGGCAATTATTAAGTGTCTGAGGCCAGATTTGAACTTAGGTTCTCCTGACTCTAGGACCAGTGCTCTATTCACTGCACCACCTAGCTGCCCCACTTAATAAACCCTTGTTAAATGACATTTCCTGTGTCTCTTTTGCTCTGACATTTATTACCACTTTTGACTGCCACTGCAACAAATCATTTCCTGTCTTGATCATCAGACCAAAGCTACATTATCCTCTGAGGGAAATGAGAGGAGATGGAGGTAATTTGCAGAACAGGAGATTTAACATTTAGAAAGGTTTTTTTCCCCCCTTATATTGCACTGAAATGTACCTTTCTGTGACTGATATACATTATTCCTGGTTATGTTCTCTGTGGTCAAGCAAAACAAATCTAATCCTCTCATTTAACACTCTTCAAATGCTATATTTGAAGACTAAGTCTTCTCTTCTCCAAGAAAACATTCCCAATAATTTCAGTTGATCTCATATATTGTTTCTCGCTTCTCCTTCTTGTTTCTATCTAAAGTATGATGTCTACTCTCTGCTTCTGTAAAGAAATGATAAACTATAGTTATTTTGATACTGTTGAGTTGCTTCAGTTGTTCCAACTTCTCAAGACTTCATTTGGGATTTTCTCTACCTATCTAGTACTTCTATTTTTTTTTTTTTTACTCAAGTATAGTACTTCAAATTCTCTCTTTGGTTCTCTAATGAATCTATGGTCTTATCAATGTGATTTTCTTTCCAATAATTCAAAGAGCAATCTAACCATGGTTATCCATCCATTAAAGTCTTATCCATATGTTTCCATATGTTTTCCATGGGATTCCACCCCACAACCTAAGGGTCTTTCTCAAATTCTACTGACATTTCAAGTAAACTGGTAGAATGTGTAGACTCTTCAGAGACAGCCATGTGACACAACTGATAGAGTGCTGAACATAGGGTATGGGAGACCCCTCAGTTCAAATGCAGTTTCAGACACTTACTAATTATGTGATCCTTATAAGTCACATAACCTGAATCTGGCTTGGTTTCTTCAACTATAAAAGGGGGATTATAGAGGCGGCTAGGTGTGGCAGTGGATAGAGCACTGGCCCTGGAGTCAAGAGTACCTGAATTCAAGTCTGCCCTCAGACACTTAATAATTCCCTAACTGTGTGGCCTTGGACAAGTCACTAAATCCCATTTGCCTTGCAAAAAAAACCTAAAAAAAGGGGAGGGGGATTATGATAATAGCTACCTCATAAATTGTGAGGATCTAATGAATGAATATTTCTAAAGTGTTAAGCAGAGAATCTGGCACACTGAAGGCACTCAACAAATGCTTGTTCTCCTCCCCTTATTCATTGATTAACCTTCTCTTGTAATATAGGAATTCTGTCTTGTTGGTTTCAATCTCATATTCTCAATGATCAATATATTTTTGATTTGGTTTGGGAAAGGATTATATCAGTTGATATTAAAGGGATACTAAAGGGACTCCCTTCCAAATCTTTATTTTATCAGTCTAGGTTCCATTTTAAAAGAAGATGAATATCAGTCATCTTTTTAATAATATTATTTGGGGTATTTATCAACCGTCATGCATTATCATTTTATATCAGGAGAAATTAATTGTAAAATAGGCAGGAAATGTGGACTCCTGAGTAGTTGGACTAGGTTAATCTTTAAGATCTCTTCTAGATTTAAAGTGCTTTCATAAGATAATTAAAATCAATTTCAATGATTTAATGATCACTCTATACTGGGCACTACAAGTTCTATAGTCAGAGAGGAGGTTTCGATTAATACCAAGAAAATGGAACCAGACATTGGAATTAAAGCATTTTACAAGGAGATAATTCTGAGATCTTGTGTGATACCTGATCTCAACTCGTGAAGATTAAGTATTATCTGGATTTTGATTTACTGAGTCTACAGGATAATACCTGACTTAATTAACCCTGTATTCTTTCTCAGAAATCAATTTTATATGCTCCTTCTTAGGAGTGGGAAGGGACTCTTCCAAAAAATGCTTTTTTATTAGCTAAACCCAAGGATTTGCTGTTCGATGTCAACTCAACAGCCTAGCTACCTTATAATTGATTTTTCTGAAGAGAACTGAAAACTTAAGCCACCTTCATTTCCTTTATGCTAACCCACATGATTAGGTTTTTCCCACATTTTCCTTACCTATATTATGGCATTTTCTTTTATTTTTAATCTATTTCTATTTTTAGATATTTCTTTGCTTGAGTATTTTTGTATTGTAACTGAAATTTATTTTTAAATTAATTAGCACTTATTTTCTTTTCTTTGTATGTTCACACCCCTGACAAAAAGAAAAATAAAATATTTGAGATAAATATACACAATTAAGGGGTTCCATGAGCAGAACTAGATGTAGATTTGTGAACATGGCTGAATTATTTCTTTCAAAAGTGTGTGTCCATACAAGGAATAAAAAAGTTCGTGCTGATGACAATCATCATATTTTTTCTGTTGATTGTGTTCCCTTATAATGAAACTAAATGAAATTACCGTATTTTTCAATCTTATCCAAGAATGACAAAAAGACAACCCCCCCAGGAGTAAGAAATAAAGTTGTAGGTCATATGTACATACACACACAGACACACACACACACACACACACACACACACACACACACACACACGGGGCGGGGTGGATATCTAATTTAGTATTTGCATCCTAGCTTAGAGTACCTCAAAATGTACTTCAGTTGACACCCATCAATTAATTTGAAGATCTTTCTAGTATTTTGCTGAAGAAGATAAAAGAAATATAAGACACAAACTTTGCCATTTTACCTGGGGTGAACATGAAATAATACAAGATGCCTAAATAATAATACAAGATGCTAAAAAATAATACAAGATGCCTATTAAATTGTTCAGTTGTGTGGAATAGTGTTAAATGATTTACGAGTTCAGAAGTGAAGGAGTTCATTGAGAGACAAAGTAGTGAAGAGATGCTTTATGGAGAATGAAGGAGTAGAGGTGAGACTTGAAGGATGGATAGAATTTGAATAATTAGTGGAACCACTGCTCTGCCTTTCTTGTTATGTGTATATTCCACTTGGCTAAGGTTGGGTATGTTTGTCTGCATTTGTGTGTGTGTGTGTGTGTGTGTGTGTGTGTGTGTGTGTGTGTGTGTAGCCGGGTGGAAGAACAGTCAAGATTTGATTTAAAATAAGCATAGCACATCTTATAGTTTTGAAATGGGAATGTAAATAAAAGTCTTTAAGGCAATCCCTTATGCATTGAATCAATCAATTTGACCTCAACAGAAGAACTCCACTAATTTTATTTTTTTGTATTACATGTGTGATTTCATTACTATAGGGCACTCTTGAGGAGCAATAATGACGATTGACATATTTTGGCAACTTAGTCTTAAAAAGTTAACTGTTTATTTTAAGAAGTTCTAAATCTTGGAGATAGGTCTGTGATACTTTTGACAGCAACCATGTCTTAAAATGGTAAAAACTACTTAGCTAACCTTTGCTTTACCTGAATACTAATCATTTAAAGCTTATTTTTGGAAGAGATCAATCAAGTGACTACCCAACCTGCTTAGTTGGTAAAACTAAACAAAATATCTTAAGATGTATGGGCTAGGGGCAGCTAGGTGGTGCAGTGGATAGAGCACTGTCCTTGGAGTCAGGAGTACCTGAGTTCAAATCCAGCCTCAGACACTTAATAATGACCTAGCCATGTGGCCTTGGGCAAGCCACTTAACCCCATTGCCTTACAAAACCTAAAAAAAAAAAAATGTATGGGCTAGATTTCTTTCTTAAGGATAATGCCTTAAACTCAAATCACTCAGGTTCTCATTGATTGACCAACAATAGGTTCCAGGTCAAGTCCCATTTGGTCATTTTAGAACTCTGATTAGCTCAAGAATCAATGTAGCATTTGTTTCTGTTTTGGCCAGAAATCCTGAGGATCTTCTTCCAGATGGATTTTTTCTGACTAGGTAAAAAAGGTTAATCATTGTCTCATTTAATTACTGAATAGGCATTGCTGAAACATGTTAAAGACCTCCCACTGTATCCAAGATTACTCCAGTTGTCCTGATCTCTGGAGACGGCTCCAGAAAAGAAAGTGGCACTGATGACTTTGAGCAACTCTCTCTCACTTAAAACCAATTCACTTACATGCCATGGCATCACTTCCCTGATGTCACAGTTCTCTTAGAGAATGAAGGACAAACAACAACATCTATTGAATTGTATTCCAATTTCTGATTAGCCTGGGAACTTACATGCAAAAAGTAAATCCTTGTTTTAAAAAAAATAAAGGGGAAAAAAAATAAGAAAACCTATGGGCCCCCTCCCCATGATTATTGTCTTGGAGGGTAGTCTTCTAATTCTTGTCAGTTCAAGTCATCCTGCCTATTTTTCCTTCACCTAGTGGAGAAGAAAACTATTTTTAACCTTAAAAGAGATGAATTAGACAGAATTTCTTAATATGAACAAAGTTAACTTAAGATTCTAACTTGCCAAAAGGTGTCAGTCTTCATTGTTTCTCACCAAGAGTGCCCTGTAGCAAAGAAATCACAAATATTATCCAGCTTTTTTTTATTTTTTCATTGTTTTTCACAGAAGCAGGGAAAAAACCCTTATGAGTCCCAATTTTTATTTTATCACATGTCACACTGACCTTGAAGAACAATGTTTGAATTTCATATTGAGACAATAGGCATTGGAGACCACAGAGAGACCAAATTTCTATTTCTCCTGTGATGAGTAAGGCTGCTATATAGGATAAAAATATTTTTGGCCAATAACTTGCAAGGAAGACTGATTGAAATAAGACTTTATAGGGAAATGTTGGACAAAGGCAGTTTAGTATGTGGGTATTATTATGTGTTATTATCATGTTATTGACTTTCACATTATTTTTATCTGTTCCCTTTGAGTACATTTATAATGTCACAATGGAAGTTAATAATTTGAGATAAGAACTAGTTTCAAGAACCCCATTCTGAAGCAGCAACATAGAATAGCTTGATGTAATGGAGTTGTTACATATAGGAAGCAAGTTATAGGACTAAATTAACTGGTCATCAGTCCCACAATCTCTTTGTGCCTCAGTTTCTTCATTTGTAAAACAAGATAATGATATTTACATTAGTTATCTCATAGCTAATTGTTGAGATGAAAATATATACTTTGTAATTTTTAAATATCATTACTATTTTAACAATTATCCTTATCATCATCATTATCATTAGTTGTCCAACCTCTGTTCAGGAATAAAGGATAGTGGGTCAATGTCAGCAATTTATATAGAGGCAGAATGATCAATAACTTCTTTTTTCTATTTTTCAAATAACTTTTCCTTTTATTTTCCCTCTAATCTAGAGACTAGGAATGCAAAGTGTTATGTACTCTGAAATCCAAATTCAACATTAATATAATGAAAGATGTAACTTTTAAAAATTTAATTATATGATAAGAATTTCAAACAAATTGTCCAAAAGAGAATCTGGAAGCACATTCTATTTCAAGAGAAAATAGCAGTCCATTGAGAACCTGATAAGATTAGGCCCTTTTTGTACCTCAGTCAAATAGAAACCACTGGTTTTAAAAAGATGTTTGGAAACAGCTAGAGATCAAAATAGAAATTCCTTTGGATTACTCCATCAGCTTAGCACAAATCCTCATTTCTGTCATTATTTTGTTTCTATTTTTGTTTTTGTTTTTCTCAAATACCCTTAAATATAGTCCTGATTTTCAAGAAACTCAGTGTAGGACAAATGAAACAAAGGTCAAATAAGAAAGAAAATAAAGAATTAGTGTAATGTAGTTGAGAGAGAGAGAAAAAGCTTCAGAATCAAGAAGATGTGACTTCAGGTTTCATCTCAGATACATAGTACTATATGTATCTGAACAAATCATGCAGTCATTTCAACGCCCTCTCTAAAACGCTTCAAGGATGCAAGATGTAGAATAGTAGTTGCCCATCTACACTGGCAGAGAGAGAGAGAGAGAGAGAGAGAGAGAGAGAGAGAGAGAGAGAGAGAGAGAGAGAGAGAGAGAGTCATCTATATAATAAAATCACAAGCCAGACCCAAAAACTAGAATAGAACCATAGAGCGAAATGAAATATACAAACTAGGACTAACAGATATATGGAGAACACTCAATGCCATAAGCAAAGATTTTATCTTTATTCCTGCATTAAAAAAAAACACAAAAATACATCATATGCATATGTAGGGGCATGAAGAAAGGACTGTCAAGTCCAAAACAGCAGATATTTTATAGGCTATATTTACAGACCAAAACTAGTAATAAATAATGGAACACTGAATTAAAGACATAACTCCATATGGCAAGTATGAAAACCATTGAAATGACAAATTAATCTAAGGGTGTTTCATAAATTAATTAACAGAATTGATAAACTACTGGCAAATATATATGTATAGATGTACATATTTTTGTATGTGTGTATCTGTGCATATATACACTTATATGTATACACACATAACATACATGCTGCAGCTTGGTAGTGTACTGACCTTAGAGTCAGGAGGACAGGCGTTTGAATCTAGCCTCAGACATTTGACACTTCCTAGCTGTGTGACCTTGGGCAAGTCATTTAACCCTGATATGTCTCACAGGACCATCTCTAGTCATCTGATTCATATCTGGTCACTGGACTCAGATAACTCCGGAGAAGAAAAGTCCGTCATGATGGAAACAACTGAAAAATAACAACAAACAATAGTAGGATCCCAAGACTAGTTCTCTATTTGTATCAGTACAATCTCCTTAACATTGTTACAAGCTAGGCAGACAGATTTAATCATTACTTAACAAGTAAAAATCTGTCTTAGATTCGAGACTTTCTATAATTTGTCTCTAATGTACCTCTCTAGTTTTATTTCACTGTTTTCTTTTTCATGCCAAATTTTTCTTCTTATTTCTTCCAAAGAGATGTTACTTTATCTCCTTTTGAACTTTTTCATCTCCACACATGTGTAGGTATTGTTATCACATTCTTGTCACAGACTGCTTCCAGTAGTCCACCTACTGAATTCTCTTTGTTCAAAGCAAAACTCAGTTCCCATCTTGTCTATGAAACACGGCTTGGTCCTGGCAGCTAGAAGTGATTTCTTCCTCCTCCAATCTCTCTGGCAACTCTGTTGCATTTATTCCATACTCTAATTATTTTCTATTTGTGTGTCATTCTTCAGCACACACAGAGAAACATGCATATACCCATACCTTCACATGTACTAGATTTTAAGCTCAGGGGGGATCTATTACTGTATTTTTTTTTCATTTTAATATGACTCAATTAACAAACATTTATTGCATGCCCATTATATTATCTGTGAACTGTGCATATGTCAACCTCAGAGGGGAAAGGCCTAAGGAATCTCTCTAACCTTTCTAATACTGCTTCCCAATAGAATGCCAACAGAAGAATAATCAAAACCAAAAAAGAAGATGAAGTTTTGACTATGAAACTTCAGCCAAAGATAATCTTATTCTCTGTGTGGTTAAGAGATCTGAGTCAGTTACAGAATATCTGCATATCAACACAGTCCAAATGGGAATTATATCAGTAGAGTACTCATAAAGACTGAGATCAGTGCCCTATTACATACATATCATGTGCTCCAACTTCATTCTGCCTCAGTGTGAGAGGGGAAATAGACCCCCATTACATAACTATTAATCAAAGATTATGTTAGGACTGTACCTGTGATTTCATTAGTATGAGTAATAATTAATTAAGAAAACCCTCATCAAATGCAAATCAAGACATATTCTATAACTAAAATTCTCCGAGAATTCTATGAGAACACTGACAGATTGTGATTCACCCAGGGTTACACAGTTAGAATATTTCAGAAGTAGCAATTAAATTCAGGTCTTGAATTCTTATCAAGTCATTGAGAAAAACTTAAACCTATCAGGACCAAGTATCCTAAACACCCTTGGACTCCATTGGAGACCTTCGTAGTTAACATCAAACCGTTCACCTTTATTCCCTGGATCCAGATATTTAGCATTGGAATCTACCTAATTATACTTACCTTCTATTCTACAATTTTCTAGTGCTTCCACCAGAGTACAACGAAACACTTTGTCAAATTCCCTTCTAAAATACAGGTAAACTATGATTATTTCATTTCCCTAATAGCTTGCTGTAGTACTCATAAAAGGATCAAAGTGTGTGGGTTCATATATAACTTCTGTTGAGTGCCACTTCTGTGACCTTGGACAACCTTTGAACCTTTGTGGGCTTCAGTTCCCTCCCTGGTAAAATGGGAATTATTCTAAATGATTTCTAAGTTTATCAACATACATATGTATTTATGGTTATTGTACATTTAAAATAAGATTAATCTGTTATGACCTGTTCTTTATATCCATAATGAAGCTGTGCTTTACCATGGTGTCAGTGTTTATGTTTCTAAATTTTTACTGACCATTCCTAGAATACCATATTCTACAATTTATCAGGATTTGAATCCAAGTTCACTCACTTGTTGTTGCTATTGTTGTTTTAAAATCAATCAATTTCTCCTCTTTTCTGTTTTCAGTGGGGTAACAATTGCCCTTCTCCAGTCTTGTGGGCCTCCCCCTTTCTTTACTTTCAAATATCACTGCAATTACCCAATAATCACAATCTGCTGATTCTTTTAGTTCTCTACAATATAGTTCACCTGAGTTAGGATACTTAGAATTATTAAGAGTTACTAAGTGCTCTCTTATTATCTTTCTGTCTGTCTCCTCCCTAGAGAAACACATGTACATATGTGTACACACACACATAGATGTTTGTTTATATACACATATAACTTTTGTTTGACTTTCTCTCTGTATCTCCCTCTTCATGCACACATGCCTTTCTGTTCTGTCTCTCTGACTCTATTTCTCTGTTCTCTCTGTCTCTCTGTCTTTCTCCAGATATATATATATATATATATATGTGTGTGTGTGTGTGTGTGTGTCTGTGTGTGTGTCTGTTTCTGCCTTTATCTCTGTCTGTCTTTGTCTCTCTGTCTCTGTGTATGTGTTGGTCTGTCTCTCTACATATATATTTGTTATATATGTATATAAACACACATACATTTTATTTAATCATCATTTCCCTCTTAGCCATTTTGTTCTATTCTTTCCAATCCCCAAATCATACTTAATTGGAAAGAAAAAAATATCAAAAGTTGATTGAGTTGAGGACATCTCAATTTTCCTCCCAACAATTATCCTTGTTTCATTCACTTGAACAGCCATTCTCCCATTTCTTTGCCCTTTTCCTCGATAGGGTGATGATGTTTAGATACTTCAGTGAATATATAATGCTTTTCATGTGGGTCTTTCCTCCAATGTTCCATATCTGAGATCTTTTTTTGTCCATGCTTTCTCCTCTAAGTAGTATACTCCCATCCTCCAGTCACATGACATAGATCAGGATTCCTTTTTACCTCTTCACATCTATTTTCTTCTTTGATTCACATTGGAACCATTCTTCCATTTATACTCCATGATAATCTAGAGAAGGTAGAGGCATTCCTTTGGCTTCCTACCCTGGCTTCTAAAGAGGACAACAATCTGCTCATTGGGGATGAAAGGCAGTCATTTGACCATGGCAGAAATAAAAAAAAATTATATAATCTGCTTAGGTCACTGCAAAATTCTCCTTGCTCTCTATACTTATATGTTGAAACCCCCACCCCCCAATAGTTCCTCCCAGATTTCCTTGGCTCTGGTCTTCCTAAAACACTGAGCACAGATATCTACAGTCCAGACCCATTTATCATTTCTGACAGTATGCTACACTCAGAACCATCCATATTTTCAAAGGAATGACTTAGTTTCCCTTGAAATGTCACACACCTAATAGATATCTCAATCAAGATGGGTTATTTGAGGAGACCTCATAACTCAGTCCATGTTTTTGCAGGTCCTGCATGATGTATTTATTGCAGACCATATCCTCATGTACTTTGTATTCCCAAACTGTGTACCTTTATCTAACTAACTCTTTGATAGGAATGAAGATCAACAGGCATCAGTCAAGTTTGGTATATTATATACCTATCTCAATCCATTTTCCAGGATAAATCCTAGGTTATTATTTCCTCAATGCAAACTTCATATACTGCAGAAGTTCATGGTTTTGAATAAGTGTTCCAGCACTAAAAAATGCATAGAAATGCATGGATTGTAGTCAACAGAAAATTCCATAACATTGTTTTAAGGGTATCATATTTAGTAATACAATTTATGTGTGTTGTCCTAGATAGTCGTAGAGTACTGGATAGCTAAATAGATTGTTTTTATATATTCTTTTGGTGATCTAAAAATACTACTCATTTCTTTTTTTGGTCTAACCATAATTTATTTTTTATTAAGCTTTTTGTAACAAGAAAATTACAACATTCTTATATAAATATTACAGTTTGAATCATACATAAGCCTGGATAAATTATTTACATCAGTAGACTTATGAGTTCATAGAGCAAAGATGTTTTGCCTCCTGAAGTATTAGGAAATTATGAATCTAATACTTTGCCATAATATCTAAGAAGACAGAATATTAATTTTGTGTCTTTTGGTTAGGGGTAATGTAAGGGGGAAATTATATGGAAGCCCCCTCAAATAATACAAGCTGCTTAGTTGGTGATATAAGAAAATAGGCAAGCCCTCAAAATGTTATTTTCCTAAGATGAAAGAAAAGACTCAATTTACCATCAAAAGTTAATTTTTTTTGCTCCAGTACTCTAAGCTGCTGATATAGTCACTTCAGATACTGCCTCATCTAAAGGCTTGAGAGTGTTCTGTACTATATGTCTAATGATAAATATTAAATACACACTACAATCGAATGATAATTCAAAATTTGCTTATTTTCCTCAATTAGCCAGAATAATGGAGATGATACCATAATTCTCCTTCAGTAGCAGCCTTCTAAAAGTAGGAACTGCCAATGTAAGAGAAGCAAAAGAAGTCCAAATCACTTTAAATTTAACTCCCACATGTTTTGAAGCCATTAGAGGCTATTAAAGGAGTTCTTCAGACATTGTGTGCAGCCTGGTAGTCTTATATTTCAAAAGGTAAAAGGCACTACTCATAATAAATAAGTTGCAAGATAAAATTATTTTCAATGAAGTTTCAATTTCAGTGGAAATAGTTTGTAATTACATGAGGTGTTTTTGAGGTTCTTGTTTTAACTGGTCATTTGACTTGATCTAAAATGGTGAAATTGTTTATGAGATAGGCAGAAATGAACAAAATAGACACAGTTTCCTTTTTTTATAAGTCCCAGGACTTCAGTTAATTCACACCCCAACAATCTTTATGAAAATGGAGTAGAAGGAGCAGCATATAAGCAAAACAGATCCACTAGGAGCCAAAAGATTTCATGAAGAGTCTCTTCCACAAAGAAAAGACACAACAGAATGAATCTCACTTATTTCCATAGTTATTTTTTCTATATGATATTATTCTGTTAACAGTTTTGTCATGACAGATAACCAAGGGACCAAATCTATCATTCCAACTTCTCCAATTTACTTTATATGTATCCTCCTACAGATTCAATCTGCCCCAGAGTTTTAAAGCTGGATTCCTTTTTTTTTCCAGCAAGGAATCTAATTGAATTCCTGCCTAATTTTGCTCCACTTCCTGCTATTTGAGAATGAATCTGCGCCATGAAGGAAGGGAGCAGGGCAGATGCTATTTCTGTCATCTTCTAAGCATATTGGTTTCCTGTTTATATCTATCTCCCTTTTCTACCTTAGAAACATGGTATTAATGAGTTTTTATATAACCAGCTCTTTGATGATTACCCCCCCAAAGAATCATTTTTAGACTTATTACATTGTTTTTTTCATCTCTTCAAAAGTCACATATGTGTGCATGTACATATATACATATGTAGGGTCATATTTAAAGCCACATAGGAAAAAAGTACTTATATAGCACCTACTATATGCAGGGTACTGTCTAAAGCTCTTTTTTATAAAAATTCTCTCATTTGATCCCCACAGAAACCCTGAAAGACATTTATTATTCCCATTTTTATATTTGAGGAATCTAAGACAAACAAAAGTTAAGTGAATTGCCCAGGGTCATACAGCTAATAAGCATCTGAGCCCGAATTTGAATTCAGGTCCTCCTGATTCCAGGCTCAACCCAGCCTGCATCATCAATTGCTTCAGTAATACTAAATAATGAATAGAGGTAATGGATTTTTTTTTTTACATTGGGAACAAAGGGAATCATTTATTTGGATTCTCAGACCTGAATGTGAATTAAACAGAGAGAGAGAGGGAGAGAGGGAGAGAGAGAGAGAGAGAGAGAGAGAGAGAGAGAGAGAGAGAGAGAGAGAGAGAGTATGTGTGTGGGAGAGGGGGGGAGGGAGGGAGGAAGGGAGAGAGAGAGAGAGACAGAGAGACAGAGAAACAGACAGAGAGAGAGAGAGAGAGAGAGAGAGAGAGAGAGAGAGAGAGAGAGAGAGAGAGAGAGAGACCTGTGGTTCTTTTTTTCATTACCCAAGTGTCACTGAGTTATTTTATAGTATCAAGGACTGAGTGTTTGAATAGGTCAAATGCTAAGTTATGCTCTTCTATCAACTTTCCATTAAAATGACTACTTTCTCTAAATTCATGCCAGTATTCTTTTTGACATCCTTGTTGACGACTCATTAAATATGATTTCCTGTCTACTTATTTACTTGTATAAAAAAGAAAAGGGAAAGGAAAAGACTGAGGGGAGAATTTTTAAAAACTAAATTAGGCAAAGAGGGCATCATTGTTCAATTTGGGGGACATTTGTTTTTCAGTCATGCCATTTGGAGTGTATCACCACTCCTGAGGTTATTGCTTTTGCCTTTTCTCTACATGTTTTAGAGTGGTAGAGGATGGAGGGGAGGAACAGCAAGGGGATTTTTCAGGATCTCTAATGAAATAATTGCTAGTACTTTTACATTGCCCACATACATTTTGCAGGAAAAGAAACAGAGGGACAGCAGGCAGGATTATGTTAAAAACACCCCTTGTAGAAGTAATTATAAACAGGAGCATTTCAAAAATGCAGTCTGCTCTAAACTATCCAGAGAAATTCTGCTTTGAGGATTGCTTGTGGTAAACTTTTAATCCCAAACTGTCAATCTTATTTCCTAGCCACCCAGAGGGTATAGACTCAGGAAATGCAAATGAATTTTAATATTTACCTAATAAGTTCCAGTTTTTTGGTACAGAGATGTGATATCACCTGTGTTGATAATTCTTAAAGAGGAAGACTCCTCTACCACAGGAAGTCAATAATTCCTTTGTAACATGCTTAAAGGGCAGTGAAAGATGAAGTGGCTCCCTAATAGTAGGTCAGGGACCAGACTGAAATCTAAGAATGAATTCTTCCCTTAATGCAAAGACTAAGTGACTTGCTCAAGATTACCCAAATAATATGACTTAAACATCAGACATGAACGTCAAAATCCTTTCACCCATGTTGATAGCCAATTTTTGGTAGAATTGACTGGAACATTGAGAAGTTGAATAACTTGTCCATATCAGAGGTTGGACCTTATGTTATGTCTCCCCCACTCCAAGAGACTTGCTGCCTATTCCTATATCATTCTCCAAACAAATCAATAAGAAAGACATCATCTAATTGTCATTATTTGAGGCTATTTGTCTTTTGCTTGTCTTTGCTAATGTGGAAAACGAATAGTTGGCTACAAGTTACTTTACTATGTCAATAGAAAAATTCCTGGAAGAACAGGAATATGCAGTACAAAATTTGTGGGTATTGAGAATCTTTTCAAAAAAGAATTGAGTTCCAGGGAGTCACAGACTAACTGCTGATTGTTCTGAGGTGATCCTAATGTGCCATTGTGCTATATAATGCGGTTTGTACAGAACACCAACTGTTCCATAGACTTCCCAATACAATGTTGGCCAAATACCTTAAATGCTATGTTATGGTCATCTGCAATTTTTTAGAACATTACATTTCCTCTACTCCTTTGCTATAGAAATATGGGAGTCATTTCGCCTTTCTTATTCCCTCCTGAACAATAAAAGGGAAATGTTCCTACTAAATAGAACAGGGAGGCTGTTGGTTTGGAAATTTTTTTCCCTCTCCCCTTAGGAATGATCTATGCAATGAAATCTCCCAGGGAAATAATATAGATAACTATTTGTAAAAAGAAATGATTGCCTACCCCACAGTCTGTGGTTTGGTATCGACTTCTTCCTAATATTTATACACCTAACACCTTAGTTTCTCTGGCTTGAAGGAAACGCAGAGCTTGGGGATGAAATATTGTTGGCTGTGATTATTTGATTGGTTCTTTTTTTTCAAAGAGTGATACATCTTTCAGCTTTCACTTTCCTACTGCAGTAGAAATTGGGAGGTAACCTAGCAGTGGAAATCCATGCCAGAAAGTGCCCATCGATCATGTTGAATGACCCTTTCTCCAGAGGGATCTTTCGGTTGAACTGCAAAGGACATAAAGCTTCCCTCAAGCAAGGTTGCATTATAATAGTGCTTTGGTGAAATATTAGCTGGTGTTTTGCTCTGAGGGTCTATCCAGCCCAATCCTTGGATGAATTTATTTTATTTTGTATGTATTATAGGAATATAAGAAAGCTCAAATAGTAAGCATAATCTCATATGAGAGAAGGGGCTCAATTAAAATTCAATATCACGCTAGAACCTTCTCTAAACTTATCTTCAGAATCTTATGTACAAGTGAAGGGAAGGAAGGAGACAGTAGGAAAATGTCGATTTCTTATGCATAACTCAACAGGGTTATACAGCAACAAATCCAAATTTATAAATGGCTCTAAGTTTAGACTTGGTCTTTCTTTTAGGACATTTGAAAAATAGGGGATGACATCCATTTTTATTTAGGTACATCAACCTAATTTAATGATCTTTTTTTATCTTTTAGCTAAAATAATACTCTCAATGGTTGAGGGCTGGGAAAAGAATAAAAATTCACATAGCATTCATTTATCTTTTCATTTGGGTGGTCTACCCAATAACATTAGCTAGAAGGTTGATCAATAGATCAATAGACTTTGGGTTACATTTTTTTTCTTTTCTTTTTTTAACTAGACCTGTGATTTTATTAGTCCACAGAATTCCCCACTGAGGAAATTCCTTCTATCAGTGAAGATTAGCATCTTCTCTGAAACGGATCATCTCAGAAAATTGCTTGGGTCACTAAAAAATAACTTACACAAGGTCACGTAGCCAGTATGTTGTTAGAGAAAAAATTTGAACCCAGGTTGCCTGTTTCCAAGATTGTCTGACTTTTTGATAGATAGATAGATAGATAGATAGATAGATAGATAGATAGATGATAGACAGATAGATAGATGATAGACAGATAGATAGATGACAGATAAAGTGAATTATGAAAATAGATGATGGAAGGAAGGAAGGAAGAAGGATAGATGGATGATGAAAATAGATGATGGAGAGAGAGAGAGAGAGAGAGAGAGAGAGAGACAGAGAGAGAGACAGAGAGAGACAGAGACAGAGAGAGAGAGAGAGAGACAGAGAGAGAGAGAGAGAGAGACAGAGAGAGAGAGAGAGAGATTGGGGCAGTTAGGTCGGGCAGTGAATAGGGCACTGGCCCTGAAATTAGGAGGACCTGAGTTCAAATCCACCCTCAGACACTAATTGTGTGACCCTGGGCAAGTCACTTGACCCTAATTGCCCCCGCCAAAAAAGGATAGATAGATAGATAGATAGATAGATAGATAGATAGATAGATAGATAGACAGACAGATAGATCAATGATAGATAGATTTCAATTTCTTCAACTCATATAGTTTCCTAAGAGATAAAGGTCTACATGTAGAAGCGAGCAAAAACAACTTCTAAGGGATGTATGGACCCTCACTGAGTCCACACCCAGAAATTAGGCAACCTTCTTGCGTGCTATCCTCTTTGGACAGGACAATTCCAAAGACCTAGGAGTCCTGAACTCAACTACTAGGTATTCCTAGGATTATCCTACAGTTTCCTGCCATACAATCTTTTTGAGGCAGTAAGGCAAACTAGTAATCAGTTGAAGGATCTATGGTAGCCTATCAAGGGGATTCAGTTGCAGCCTTGGAGTATTTGAAAGACCATTACATAAAAGAGGTATTTGACTTGTTCTACCTGGGTCATGGAGGGCAAGGTCAGGAGCAATGAGTGGAGAGGGTAGGGAGGGGAAGTGAGTTACCTAGAGATTATGACAATGCCAGGAAAAAAAAATTTCTAAAAATTAGAGCCATCTCAAAATGCAGGAGGCACAGAGGAGGTTTTGAGTTCCTGACCTCATTAAAGGTCTTTAATGAAAGGTGAGATAGCCCTTGTAAGGAATGTTGTTAAGGGTAGTCTTATTCTCATGAGGGTTGAACTAAATGAACACTGAGGTTCCTTCAAACTGTAAAATTCTATGAATTTGCTACTTCTTCTGAATTTGCACATTAGTTCAACAAAAGAAACTCCGAATTCAGTCAGCAATTGAAGGTTCAAATCCAGGTTCTGCTACTTATTATCTACAAGGCAAATCTTTTCAAATCTTTGGGTCTTAAGTACCTCCTCTCTAAGGTTAAGGGATTGAGCTATATAATCTCTGAGATCTCTTTTAGTTCTAATGTATGGTACTGAAATATGATGCTTTTCACCATATCCCAGGAACAGGACGTCCCCCACCACCAAATCTTCATTTTTTACTATAAACAGTGTGGCATGGTGAAAAGAATAATGAATATGGGGTGAACAAACTTGCATTTGAATCCAGTCTGAGACATGTATTAATTCTGTGAAGATGAACAAGTCATTATTGACCCTCTCAGACTCTCAGTTTCTTCATTTACGAAACGGAAATTATAACATTCTACCACCTACCAAACTTTGTTAGATGAGCAACAATTAAGTCATTGATGGCTCTGACAAAAGGCAGAACCTGAGAGTGTTAATATTTGCTGCTTTGGAGTCATTTTATAGTACTTAACAGTTATTTTTGTGATTCACTTCGTGGTCTTGCCAATGGATCCTAGAATTATTTTTTCTTGTAAAGTTCTTTCTCCTAGTCCTATACCCACAAATGAAATCCTCAAATAGCAAGCTTTATCCAAGCTCAGCATGTAATCATTCTAAGTCCATATCAATCATCTCCTTTATGTTGTATTATCCATGGAGCTGTCATCTCCAGGAGTGGAGTTTGGTAGGAAGTTCTGTGTAAAATAAGAGAAATGTTTAAAATCATTGAAATCCCCTTTCATTCTCACTTGGACATTCAATCCTTTTCTATTACTCAGTCTTTACTGCTTGTGACACTAGAGTTAAGGATCTATTGATGTTTGCATTATGAGTCCAATTTGCTGTGTGTGGGTTATGATTTTACCACACAAATTCATTTCTACCTAACACATTGGCGTGCCTGGTCTCACCTGTTATCGAGTTTTGTTACTCATTTTCTCTTTTGGTATGTGGGTTTTTGTTGTTGCTGTTGTTGTTGCAAGGAAATAGGATTAAGTGACTTGCCCAGGCTTACACAGCTAGGTAATGATTAAGTGTCTGAGGTCTAATTTGAACTCAGGTCCTCCTGATTCCAGGACTGGTACCTTATTCGTTGTGCTACTTAGCTGCCCCTATTGTGCCACTGAGCTGCCCCTTTGTTACTCATTTTCATAACACTTCTTGTGATTGACTTAAAACAGAAGGGTTGGAGTTTTCCAATTTGAGGTGCCAAAAGAAAAGGGCTAGCACCCAGCATGCATTTAATGAATATTTGTGAGCCTAATCATCAGAAAAAAATAATAGTCTGTGATCTGAAATCAGCCCAAAAGAACTATCTGTAACAAGATGCCAGACATGTGTATCTAACTACAAGAGAGGTCACATTAAACCATGTATTTCCCTAGAGGACACTTTTAAGGGCAGAGTAACAAGTGTATTTTACAAAGTTTTCAGATCATTTATGGAGGTATATTCATACTTTCTTGGATACAAGGGCTCCGTCCAGCAACTTGAGAGCCGTAGGACTTGCTAATCCTGACAATTATTCAGTCTTTCTTTTTGCTGTGTTTGTTGTTGTTGTTTGGGGAGGGGGGGGAAGCTTTAAGTTGTTTGGGGTTTTTTTTGCAAGGCAATGAGGTTAAGTGGCTTGCCAATTATTAAGTGTCTGAGGCCGGATTTGAACTCAGGTACTCCTGCTTCCAGGGCCGGTGCTCTATCCACTTGTGCCACCTAGCTGCCCCACAATGGTCCAGTCTTTATATGCTCTAGTGACTTTGAGCCAGTCACTGGAGCTCTAGTTCTCAGTGTTCTCCATAAAACAAAGAATAATTAGGCAAAGTAACTTTTAAGGTCCCTTTGGGTTCTATATCTATGATTCTAGGATTCTAAGCCAAAAGAAACCTAGCTTGATAGATTGTTTACATATTGAAATGGACTAAAATAGAACTGAGGAATATAAGCAAAGGGAATAAATACAAGGGTTTTTTTTTTTTGGTCCTTTTCGCATAGAAGACCATGACAGCAGAGAAGTGATGCCATGATAAGCACATGAATTGGATTTGAGTGAGGGATGCTGTACTGAATTATCAGTTTCACTTTCTCCTCCAGATCTATCTGGGTCCAGTGACCAGATATGAATCAGGATGACTGGAGATGGCCCTGGATGCGAGCCAATCCAGGTTAAGTGACTTGCCCAAGGTCCCACAGCCAGTCAGAATCAAATGTCTGAAGTTAGGTTCAAACTCCCATCCTCCAGATTCTAAATCCAGCACTCTAGCCATTGTGCTACCTCGCTGCCCTATAAGCAAAGGGGGTTGGACATACCTTCAGTGTAGTTAGTATGTTGGATAGAGTGCTTGCCCAGGCAGAGTGAGCAAAACATGAGTTCAGTTCTGGCTTCAGATACTTATTAGCTGTCTGACCCTGAACAAGTCACTTAACTAATCTTTCTTTGCATCTTCGAATGTAAAATGGGACCAGTAATAATAATAGCACTGGCTTCTCAGGAATGTTGTAATTCAGATGAGATATTTGTAAAGCATTTATCACACTGCCTGAAATAGAATAGACAATAAATTCTTCCTTCCTTCTGCCTAAATGATGTCCCCATTAAATAATGCCCTTTCAATTTCTTTCTTGTAAGAAGCCTGTCCACTTTTGCTCTGAATTCTTATAATCACACCCCAAACTACCATAGAACCATCTTCAAGTCACCTTTGTAATTCATGATATAGATATAATTCAAGAAGTAATTCATTTTAATAGGAGAGTGAAATAATTATTATAGTGACTCAATTTAAATGCATATTAATTTTTTTCAGCCTCTAAATTTCAAGTCCTAGGATAAAATCTTTTTCTTCTGTCTTAGGTGGGGAACAAAGAAGGGGGGGAAAAGTGTTTTGGCAATAAAATATTACTAGAAAACCATTGGAGGAGGGTCATGCTAAAACCTCTGGTATTTCAACTTAAACAATTTCTCAATACCTAAACCCTTTTCCTCAGATTTCATTCCCGTACTTCAACAGAGAACTTAAAGTAGAAACTAGGCTCTGCTGGTAATATCTAGCTTTTCTATCTTCCCCACAATTTACTAATTTTATAGATATTCAGGGAGAGGGAAATGATTGGGAAACATATATTGTATGACATTAGGGTCCATATTCAACTGTCCGATTGGGATTGACTAGCAGGGGACTCTAGATACAGAAAATCAATAAATACATGAAAATGAATGTAATTTGGTGTGTTTCATTGTTCTAAAGGGATCAGGGTCATAGTATGTTATGTTAGTACACTGCTGACAATGCTAGTGAACCAAATGACTTCCAGGAAACAGGAAATCAATTAGAATCCTGAATGATATAATCAGAGAACATTCTTGAAATTGGTATACTGAGCTGCTTCACCTGTAACACAGGGAAGTAAAGTATTCACAGAGTTTGTGGAAGGCTTCATAATGACCTTCAGGGAAAATCTGTAAGTGAAAGTTGTGAAATTAGAAAATACATACTTTAAAGGATACTGTGAAGAGAGTACTGGGCCGCAAATAAGGAAGACCTAGGTTTGAAAGAGGTTGACTAAGGAAAATTTGGGTGACTAAGAGAATTTACTTCAACTTTTTCTGCCTCTATTTCACATATATATATATGTATATATATACATATATATATTATAACAATTAGGATAATGAAAGTATTCCCTATTCCTAATAGTTGCTGTGAAAAATCAAGGAAAATAATATTGATAATATTGATGGAAAGCACTTAGCACATAAATAAATATTTATTTTTAAATATATTTATATTTGTTTCATTAAATATTTCCTAATTAAATTTAAATTTTTTTAATAATCCTTTTTCAAGATTTGAGTTCCAAATTCTCTCCTTCCTTTATGCTCCTTTGTCATCCCTAGTAACAATAATAATATTAGTTGTCTGATTTTGAAGATGACATGCCAACCAAATTACTGGCAGCATGACTAGCACAATTATGTTCAATATAGTGAGAGATTTGCTGTACAAGGCAGCCTTCTCACTTATCTGTTCCAGAACCATTTCACCACTGAGCTAATTTGATAGGAAACAGGACTATTGTTAATAGTCTGGATGCCAGAGGATCCCTTAGTTCTTCAATTGGTTGCTCTTTCTCTTGTATCAGTCTGATATTTCAGCACATCATCAACACCAGGCAAGCACCAGCATATGATTTCTGGTGATATAATGTGGCAACCCAGTACAAATCTTTCTATAGATGGACTAATTATCTGTATGGCCTTTCTTCTCAGACCTTCAACCTTCAATCACACTGCCCCTGAAAAATCAATCCTTGAGAAAGCAATCAATATGATCAATTATTCATGTGAAGTCATATAAAAATATTTTCATATTAGCCATGTTACAAAAGAAAACACACAGGCACACAAGCAAGAAAAATAAAGAAAGTGATAGTTATATGGTTATACTTTCATCTACATGCAGCATTCATCAGTTCCCTTTCAAGAGGTAGATAGCTTCATCATGAGTCCTTTGGAATTGCCTTGGGTCATTGTCTTTATCAGAATAGCTAAGTCTTACACAGCATATCATTGTTTCAAAATTTCTATTACTGTATATGATGTTCTACTTCTCACTTCATTTTGCATCAGTTCATATAAGTCTTCCCAGGTTTTCTGAAATAATCTTACTTATTATTTCTTATAACACGATAGTATTCCATCACAGTCATATATCACTGCTTGTTTGGTCATTTCAAAATGATGAGCATCCTCTCAATTTCCAATATTTATCATCACAAAAAACTGCAAAAAAAATTTTTGAAGAGTTAAATGTTTTCCCTTTTCTTTGATCTCTGGGATATAAACTTAGTTATGGTATTATTGGTATTGTCAAAAATTTGGGGCTTAGTTCCATTGCTTTCAAGAATTGTTGAATCAATTTACTACTGCACCAATAATGCATAAATGTCCAATTTTTTCCACATACTATCCATTATTGCCATTTTTTTCTTTCATATTAACCAATCTGATAGGTATGAGTTAGTATCTCAAAACTGTTTTAATTTGCATTTCTCTAATCAATAGTAATTTAGGGCATTTCTTTCTGTGCCTATTTATAGCTTTGATTTCTTCCTCTGAAAACTGCCTGTTCATATCTTTTGACCATTTATTATTTGGGGAATGGATATTTGCTATTTTCCTTAGGATCAAAATCATTAGCTATTTTGATACATGGAAATAAGAACACATTAAATAGCTAAAAGAGACATAAAATTATGGTTTAGAACATAGGCAATCTTAATCTTGACATCTTTAACACCTTAAAATACAACTCTAATAAGATAATTACTGAACACCTAGCAAAGGAAGTAGTGATTACAAAAATCCAACTTGAGTCCATCAAGAACAACTCATGTCAGATTAACCTTATTCACTTCTTGCCAGATTGATAAGCTAAAAGGTCAAAAGAATACTGGGATATGTGGTTTACCATTATCTTCACCAAACATTTGATAAAGCATCTCATATTATTCTTGTAGAAATAAAATTTATAGAGCTATTACCAGACAATAATGCAACTAAATAGCTTCAAGAATGCCTTAATGTCTGTAATCAAAGAAATCATTAGTGTGCCAACAGCAGCTTGGCAGGAGGTCTCCAGTAAAGTGCTCAAGGGATCTGTGCTTGGAAGTTGAGCATTTTTGACAATGATTCTAATCAAAGCAAAAATGGAATGCTTATTAGATTAATAAGACAGGCCAAAGCTGAGAAGGATAGCTAACATATTGGTTTGTAAGCTAAAGCATTGGGCTTGAATGTGATGGGAATAAATTCAAAAGGAATGAATTGGCATTTAAAAATGAATTTCCTAAATGTGTTGGAGATGACATGGTTAGGCAGCAGTTTGAGAAAGATGTAGGGATTTTAGTAGTAAGGTGTAGTAGACAAAAAGAGAAATAATTCAATTGTAGGTTACATTAGTCATGTTTCTAATCAATTGCCAAATGCTTATTACGGGTCTACTATGTTCCAGACATTATGTTAGATTCTGGAAATACAAATATAAAAGTGAATAAGTTTCTGCCCTTGAGGCACTTACACGTAGGGAAATGCTGGTTCAAGATTCAGGAGAATGTGGGTCTAAGATGCCTCATTCATTAGGAAGATTTTTTTTTCATTGAACTGAATTTTTCTATCTCCAACTGCTCTCCATTGCTGCTCCTCAATTCAGGGACGGGTGAATATAACTTTCTAGTGTTAAGATGATAAGATTCAAGAAGTGGAGCCAAGATGGATAAAAGGCAGCTCCTTGTCTAAGCTCTCACCAAAACAGTGAGGAACACCTGTACAGTGGAGAGGAAGATGGAAGAGCTTGGGGGAATGAATGAGTGGGCCTTACTTTAACAGAATTGATTCAAAAAGAGAATAACATACTCGATTAGTATAGAAATCTATCTTACCCTACAGGAAACTAGGAGGGGAAGGGGATAAGAGAAAGGGGTGGGGTGATAGAAAGGAGGGCAGATTGTGAGAGGTTAGTAGACAAAAGCAAAACACTTTTGAGGAGGGACAGATTGAAAGAAAGAAAGAATAGAGAGAATGGAGTGGAAGAATAGGATGGAGGGAAATACAGTTAACAATCATAAAGGTGAAAGAAAATTTAAAGCAAGTTTCTCTAATAAAGGCCTCATTTCTCAAACATATAGAAAACTGAGTCAAATTCACAAAAATAAGAGCCATTCCCCAAGTGATAAATGATCAGATATGAATAGTTTTCAAGTGAAGTAATCAAATCTATATATAAAACCATATGAAAAAATATTCCAACCCACTAGAGATTGGAGAATTGCCAATTAAAATAATTCTGAGGTATAATATACCTATTAAGGTTGGCTAATAGGACAGAAAAGAAAAATGACAAATGTTGTAAGGGACTTGGGGAAAATGAAACATCAATGGATTGTTGGTGGAGTTGTGAATTGCTTTAACCATTCTGAAGAACAATTTGGAACTATGCTTAAAAGGCTATAAGACTATGTATTCCCTTTGTCTAAGCAATACTGCTACAAGGTCTATATCCCAAAAGAGATTTAAAATAAACAAAAACAAAAAGGAAAATGACCCATAGATACAAAAATATTTATGGTAGTTTTTCCTGATCTCAAAAATTGGAAATAGAAGAGATGCCCATCAATTGGGCAATGGATGAACGAATTATTGCTTGTGATTATGATGAAATACTAACAGCAATATTGTATTATGATCACTGTAAATGACTTAGCTACTCAGAAATACAATGATCCAAGACAACTCTGAAGAAAATGATATGAAAAATTTTCTTCATTCCCATAGAAAGAACTGATGGTGTCTGAGTACTGATTGAAGTATATTTTTTACTTTATTTTTCTTGAGAGCTTTAGAGGGGGTCTATGTTTTCTTTCTCAACATGACTAATATGGAAATAGACTTTTCATCACTCCCCATGTACAATCTATATTTAATTGCTTGCTTTCACAATGGGGAGGGGTTAGGGAAGAAGGAAAGGAGACAATTTGCAACTCAGCTTTAAAATCAGATGTTAAAATTGTTTTTACATGTAATTGGGAATAAAAAAAGATAAGATCAGGGGATAAAAACTGGACCTATGATTTCCTTAGCAGAAGGAAGTTTCAGATGAGGAATCTTCTACCACTAAAATCAGCACCTTTCAGCATCTCCATAACTTAAAGTCTCAGAGAACTGTCCGAGTTGAGGACAGAGAAGATAATTGATTTGTATAGTCAGCCAGGTAGTGTATATTAGAGACAGGACTTGAACCCAGGCTTTGCCTCTTTTGGGGGTAATAGAGGTTAAGTGAGTTGCCCAGGGTCACACAGCTAGTAAGTATCTGAAGTCAGATTTGAAGTCAAGTACTCCTGACTCTAGGGCAGATGCTAGTGGAACAGGCTTTGTATCTATATAGATTATACCACACTATTTGTCAAGACTGATAAACATGTGCAAAGTGTGGCATATGGTTTTCTCAAAGTTATTGATATAAATAATTAGCATATTTTGTAGTTAATAAAAGCATTTTTTCCCTGTAAAGTTTAAAATGTTTACCGGCAGTCATTCATCATCACAATAGATTCTCAAAATCAGCAGTGGAATAGTCATGGGAATTCAGAGCTCCTTAGGGATGTTACAAATCTTTCTAAATGAATACTACTCATTTTATGGGTGAGTAAACTGAGGTCCAAAGAGGGTCAATCATTTGCTCTAACTCTGCCAAAATAGCAGAGCCAGGTTTAAATCCTATACTGCCATGGAAAAGTTATTTGATTTGAAGTCAAAGAACTTGGGTTCAAAATTCTGACCTCCAGTACCACCTATGTGAGTCTAGACAGATCATCATCACGTCTCTATTCCTCAGTTTCTTCAATTATAAAATAAAAAGATTGTACTAGATTAGTTCAAGATTTTTTCTGTCTTTCCAATCTAGCATGCTTTCATCCCATGTTCTGTGATACCTGAAATTATGTTTTGTCATAAGACAACTGTCATTAGGTAAATTTATGATTCTTATTTTCTAGAGAAATTAATAAACACAGATTTTTAAGGGATGTTCCTAAACTTACTCAAAGTCAATAATAAATCTCATACTCATTCAATTCATCCATTAGAGATAATGCAACTCTTCAGTGCCAGAGTGATGTTAATCAACTAATATGTTGTTCTACAATGCACACAGCAATAAAAGGGATAATATATATATATAATATATATTATATATGTATATATATATATAATATATATATATGTATGGCATTGTCCTTGTTATCAAGGAATTTACAATCCAATTAGACAAATAAGACACTTAGACAAAATTGATTATCAGTATATGGTAGACCAATGCAATATTTAGGTCAATGGTTCAAAACCAAGAATTCAACAAAAGAAACAATTAGAAACAAAAGGGGTCAGATATACAGCATCAGAATCAAATGGCAAAAGGTAGCCAAGATCTTAACCATCATAGTTCAGGTAACTTTTATTTTCTTCTTTCCATGATAAGAATCAGTTTTATAATAGTATGTAAACAGTAGTATTAATAGTGATAATAATAACAACAAAAATAATAACAAATTGAAGAATTTCAGAGGTCAGGGGACATGAATATCCATCTTGTCCAGTGCATAACTGAAAGGAATCATCACTATAGCATAATATTTGTTCATCCAGCCATTGCTTAAAGTCGCCTTCACTACTAGTCTGGTGCTGCACCTGAGGCCAAATTGAACAAATCTAATCCCTTTTCTAAGAACCAAATGAGACTTTCAAATAAGCAATGCTATAGAATTTCAGAGAGAAAATTCAGTATACACTGACCTGGTCAAGGAAGGTTCCTTGAAGGACAGAATTTAACTGAGTTCATGAAGGAACTATGGAACTTGGATAGGCAGGGAAGAAAGACGTGTGTTTTCTGAAGAAAAATACAATAAGACCATGGGGGTATGACTGGATTAGATAGAGAAACCATGTCTGTAATAATAGCAGGAAATAAAACTGGAAAGGTTAGGGGAAAGAAAATGGTCTTGAATTTAAGGCAAAGGAATTTTTTTTATAATCCTGTAGGTGATGGGAAGTTATTTTGTCTAGTGAAAGCAAGAATTTTAGAAAGATTAACCAGGCAGTGATATGCAAAATGAATTAGATGTAGGAGAGAGTAGAGTGATATAAATTAATTATGAAGCTATTAGAATGATTTCCTTCATGCTATCAATTCCCATCTCTCTCTTACCTCTTCTTGCCTTTTCAACTGATTCCTTTCTCCCTAATTTTCTTTTTTTCTTCTTTTTAGATTTTTGTAAGGCAATGGGGTTAAGTGGCTTGCCCAAGGCCACACAGCTATGTAATTATTAAGTGTCTGAGGTTGGATTTGAACTCAGGTACTCCTGATTCTAGGGCCGGTGCTTTATCCACTGCAACACCTAGCTGCCCCCTTAATTTTCAACCTTTTCTTATCCTGTCTCCTCTTCTGATTTCATAATCACTGAAGTATCTCTGTTCTTAAAAATCAAAAGAAAACAAAACTTATCCCTTTAAGTCTTAAGCTATCATCCAATGTCTCCTCACAATTATATCTATATTATTATCACTATATATATGCATACATATGCATGTGCATATGAGTGCATCATAAACACATATATATGTGTAACATCCATTTCTTATATACGTATGTTTACTGCACATACAGCATGATGTATTTAAAATGTGGATATTTCTTGATATATGTATACATGCATGCATGTACATCCATATCCACAGGCATTAGCTGGCCTAAGAGTCAGGACAGTCTGTTACAGTCCTGTCTCACACCCTTAATGAGAGCAAGTCATTTAACCTCCTTGGGTTTTGGACAAATTTCTAAGACTTTAAGTTGCAGAGAATGTGCCAATTTATATTGACAGGAAGAGTTTCCTCAGCCAAGGAAATTCCTATACCAGTAAAATCATAGGCAGTCCTAATCACTTTTCATCTACTTGCAATATGAATTTGAATCCCATCTCAACAAAAACTGCTCTTCTGACGCAAGTACCAGTAAGCATTTATTAATTTCCTATTATGTGCTATGTACTGTGGTAGTTTGAAGAAATATAAACACAAAAGTGAAATAGTTCTTGCTCTCACTGAACTTCCATTTCACTAGAGGGAAATTCACATGTGAATTGATAAGTAACTGCAGGATATGAACAGAAAAAAAATCATAGTGACTTGGAAAGGAGGGACACATCACTGGGGAGTTCTGGAAAGGCCTTTGGAGGCAGCAAAGCTTGTCATGACTTCTGAAGATCACTAAATGTTGCAAGGGGTAGAGGTAAGGAGTGAGAAGATTCCAGGCATGAGAAACATGTAAAGTCATTAAGGTCAGTGATAGAATATTATCAAGGGGTAATGGTCCATAGGCCCTTTTCACTGGGGCATACCACCCCTGAGGGGTTCACCAAAATCATCAATGATCTTTTCATTGCTAAATCCAATTTCTTTCTAGGTCCTGCTCCTCCTTGACTTCTTAGCAGTATTAAACACTATTGACAAATCTCTTGTATAATCTCACCTCCCAGTGGTTTTATGACATTGCTTAGTCTTTTGCTTCCTGTTTCAATCCTTAATTTCTTTGTAGGATCATTCTCCTTCAATGAGGGTGGGCAATCTCCAAGGTTCTATTCTGAATCCTTTTCTCTTCTCTTTCTTGGTGTTCTAACCAACTATGGTAGATTTACTCATCATTTCTCTGAAGATGCCTCCCAAATCTACATAATCAATCATTTTATCTCTTCTGAACTCATCTTGCATCTCCAACTGTCCTAAATATCTCCATTTAGATGATCCACAAGCATCCCAATTTTTCCTCAAAATAAAACCTTCTTCCTAATTTTCTTATTTCTGTCAACATTCTTCTAGTCACCACAGCTAGAAAACTCAATTCCCTATTCACCTACCTCTAACACTTGACCACTTATTTAGTGTCATACCACAACCAGGCCCTCATCACCTCTAATCTGTATTATTTCAATAGCCTCCTATGTGGTGTTCCTGAATCTGATCTGACCTCTCTTCAAATTTTTGTCAAGAGAATTATCAAATTAATATTGATAATTCATGAAATTGAACACCCCAATCCTGTCCTTAAGTACCTCAATTACCCCTTATTGCCTTTGAGATGAAAAAAAATCATTTATCTTGACATTTAAAGTTCTTTACAGTTTTTCTCCGACTTACCTTTCTGCTTAGTTGTCCAACAAATTGTTCTCCAAACATAGTACTCTATTCAATTCCTTTGAATAGCCTTTCATCTATTCCTGGTAGGGTCTTTCTTACCATTGCCTCTTAGAAATGCTAACTTCTGGGGCGGCTAGGTGGTGCAGTGGATAGAGCACCAGCCCTGGAGTCAGGAGTCCCTGAGTTCAAATACAACCTCAGACACTTCATAATGACCTAGCTGTGTGGCCTTGGGCAAGCCACTTAACCCCATTGCCTTGCAAAAAAAATGCTAACTTCTGTTCCAGTCTCAACTCAAATCCCACTGTCCTCAAGCTCCTTTCCCTGGTTTCCCTAGTTCTTAAATCAGCATCTTCCCAATCACTGTCTTTTATAGATATAGATATAAATTTAAATATCATATAGGTATATAGATATAGATATGGATATGTGCTGCACTTTCTTATTTGTGAATCTGTTACCTTAATTCAATTAGAAGAATTTATAATTTCCATTAGGGCAAAGCCTGCCTCATTTTTGTATTTATAACCACAATGTCTGGCACATTATATCATTTAATAAATGCTTAATGATTGACTTTAAGCATGAAGTTATAGGAACCTAAGTTGATGACAATAGGAAAGGATAGGATGAATGAATTTAAAAACAACCAAGAGTAAATTTAGGGATGAATTTAATTGGTGATAGGGGATGTTATGTGATAAATAATAAGTTTTGAGTTTCCAAGGTCATATAGATGTTGTTTAATTCCTCCTAGGAAACATAACTACAATTCACAAAGCAATAATGATTTCTGGGAGTGACTATGTATATTAAATGACTATGCTTATTCTGGGAATACCTAAAAGAGCATAGAAATGCATCCCCGGTTCACTCCATTATGCAGCATATTCAAGATACCATTACTAATATAAGTATCTCTTTTACTACTTACTATGATAATTGCACCAAATGATGAAAAACTTGGAGTAAGGTCTAAATAAACAATATCTTTTTCCTTTTAAAATACATTTAAAAATTTCAACCCATTTTAAAATATTATCTGTACTCTTTAATCCTAACATGGTTTCCTATCTACTTGAAGAACCTTTAACTTTATCCTTCCATTCTTTAAGCATCAAAAATCCCAGAGGTCCTTGGCCTATTTGGATTCCCAGAAAATAACATATAATTCTTTTCCTATTGCCACTTCAATTGAGTGTCCTTCAATATGAGATGCCTCATATTGCTAGTCAATGTTCAGCTCTCTCCAACCAGTTAACAAGATTTATCTTTTCTGAGAAAAAATTGCCTTGCTATTCTTAGGAAAACTTAAAACATTTTTATAGAGTTTTTTTTTACTTTCGTCTTCAAGATCAAAAACAGAAAAGATGTAACAAAGTATTACTACAAAGTTTTGCTCTCAGTCTGTACAAAGCCCCTGTGATTGTCGCTTTTCTATTGATTAGATAGTTTCCATGACAATCAAGCTATGACTCCATGAATGCATACCTCTTAGCTGATCTTTTGTAAAAGTTGCTTTGCATAGAAATATTTTTAAGTAATCTCACAACTCAGATCCTTCTAAGCCTAATGGCCTTTGCTCTTTACTCTTTCTCCATATTTTAAAGCACATATGAACAAAATAGCATATTTTCAACCAGGTAGAAAATAGGCAGAAGTGTGAGTAAATTAAGTATTAATAAGCATCTATTAATCACATACTGTGTATCCCAAGCAATGAGAATGAGATGGACCCTCATCTCAAAGAATTTGTAACCTAATTGGGGAATCACATTACTATTAGAGACAGACTGTAGGGGGCGGCTAGGTGGCGTAGTGGATAAAGCACCGGCCTTGGAGTCAGGAGTACCTGGGTTCAAATCCGGTCTCAGACACTTAATAATTACCTAGCTGTGTGGCCTTGGGCAAGCCACTTAACCCCATTTGCCTTGCAAAAACCTGAAAAAAAAGAGATAGACTGTTGACATAGACTACATATAGATGCTGGGACGAATAACAGCTAAGGATACTAGGATGCGACTGATAGAAATTACTCTTCCCTAGTTCTATCCCGACCCCCCATCTATATTATTCCAATAACACACACTCCTAGAGGCATGCCAAAGAAGCAAAAATGCTTACACTCAGGAAAAAGAACAAGCCAGAATCACCCAAGTATCTTCATTAAAAGAGGATCTCTCTCTCTCTCTCTCTCTCTCTCTCTCTCTCTCTCTCTCTCTCTCTCTCTCTCTCTCTCTCTCTCTCTCTCTCTCTCCCAACTAATTACTTACAAAGAGTGACAGTGGCTAAAGTTCAAGGATAACATTCTTACCTAATCAATTTTCAGTGTATCAATGAGCACCAACTTCTGTCAGGTGCTGGGGGAAAAATAGCTAAAACAAGGTCTGTGCCTTCAAGAAGCTCACAATCTAATGAGAGAAACTAGATGCAAGTACATATGTATATATAAGATAAATTCAGTGTAAATGGGGAAATATTCTCATAGAAAAAGTTTTAGCATTGGGTTAGGGTGGAGAGAAGGAAAGAGAATCACAAAAGATCTCCTACATATGAGTGAATTGAAATTGAGTTTTGAAGGAAGCCAGGGAAGTCAGAAGGTAAAGGCAAGAAGTTAAAGAATCCCAGATGGGGGATACTTCCAGCAAAAAGTTATGGTGTCCAAAGACATCATATTCTTGCTTTATTTTGGGGTTTTTATAGGTTTTTGCAAGGCAAATGGGGTTAAGTGGCTTGCCCAAGGCCACACAGCTAGGTAATTATTAAGTGTCTGAGACCGGATTTGAACCCAGGTACTCCTGACTCCAAGGCCGGTGTTTTATCCACTACGCCACCTAGCCGCCCCGACATCATATTCTTGCAAGAGATTTGATGTGTTTGGATTAGAGTGCATGGGAAGAAGTAGAGTATAAGACTGGAAAGTTTAGAAGAGAGTATCTTTAAAAGCCAAAAAAGAGGATTTCATATTTGATTCTAGAGGCAATGATAAGTCTCTGTGCTTTAAATTTTATTTTGACATGATAGTGGCATATGGAGTTGAGTAGAAAGATCCTTGAGCTGAAGAAAACAACCAGCAAGTTAATGAAGTAGTCCAGCCCTAAGGTGGTCAGAGTCTATACCTGAGGGGTAGTTGCATGAGTTATATGAGTAGAGAAATGTTATAAAGGTAGAATGACAAGACATGGCAGCATATAGAATATGATGGGGAACTTCAAGAGAGAAATCGTGGATAATACTGAGGTTGTAAGTCTGAGGAGAATGATGGTGAGAAGTTAGAAGAGGGAAGGATTAAGGAAGAAATTTGTTCATGATGCATGTATTGCAAATTGGAGTGCCTATTCATCAGTTGTGAAAATGAGGAATCCAAGCTTTTTCCAGTTAGTTACTGTGAGTTAGTGTCTCTCCTGAGGAACCACCTCATTTGGGTTTAGCTTCAAGACGCAAAAGGTAATCTCTGAGTTATACAGGAAAGAATTATCTTGGTTCTAGGTCCTGTTTGTTTCTTTCTTGTGAAAGGATGAAATGGGGAACTGAACCAGTCATTCATATTGAGAGGGAGTGTCCCTTAAAATGAAAATTGGCAGCAAACTAGACTGGCTATACACTTAGTTCTGTGATACTGTGAAATATGAATTGTTTTCCATTTTGAGTGCCATATCTTAAAATGGATGTTCATAACCTGGAGATTAGACAGGAAGGCAATGTGACATGTGAAGATTTGAAAGAAAAAAAGGAAAGAGAAGACATAAGAGTATACTTGTCTGCAAGTATTTGAAGGATTGTAAAATGGAGTGGGGACTGACTTATTCAATTTGTTCTGAAATAGAACTGAGACTCAAAGGTGGATGTTGCAGAAAGGCAAACTGAGGTTTGATGTCAGAAAACATCGAAATCATCTGGAGCTATCCAATCTATCAAAATGGGTTCTCCCTGGAGGCACAGGTTTTCCATCTAATGTTTCCAAGTAAAGTTCAGATGACCAATTGTCACGAATGCTACGGAGGAGATTTTTGTACCTTTATTGACTGATTAAGATGGTTATTGAAGTCCCTTCCAACAATATTCTGTGATCAATGTCATCTTTATTTTAACTGGAAAAGACACAGACACAGTCTCTATAATCTAGGCTATCATCAAGGACTAAGTAAAGGAATAAAAATGGTTTGGACTTCTGGACAAAGACTATTTCTGTAAATGTGATCTACTCTCACTCTCATTTTGCTCTTTTCACCACATCTAACATGCTTTAGAATATTCCCATTTGTACTTCCTCATGGTGGGGGTAGAAAGGATAAACAATACATGTAATTCAGATTCAGACACCTCCTAATTGACTGATATTTTCCACATTTTTTTCATTGTCTTGACTTCATATTTTTTTTTTTACTTTCTTTCCTCTCACCTTAAAGATATTGACATCAATATGTTTTGCTTTGACAATGAAATTATCAGGGAAATAATTTTGTTTCATTCTGACATAAAAGTACTTTCCAAGAAGTTGGTTTGACATTGTCAGGAGATAGTAGGATGCTGAGGCCCAATGAAGGCAAGACGGAATTAGAATAGATTCTTGTGTTTAAAAAATAGGAAAAAGTTACTGCAGAGTTCTACAGCTATTTTTCATACTTAAATTTTAAAAATCCTAAGAGGGTTTAGATGATACTTAGAGTTATTTCTGCCAAGTATACTTAAGAAAAAATTAAGTCTCTAAGGAAATATTTGGCTATAGCTTGACAAGGAGGAATGGGGAAATTAAATTTTCACTCTACAAAATATTTTTAAGTATTGCAATATGTGATCTTTTTTCCACAGAGAACAAATAATGATCATATATGAAGCAATAATATAGGTATCTCCTTTCAAGTGCACATACCATTCTCCATTTTTCAATGTTAGAGATCAAGTACTGAACGCTTGGAGTATCACTACCCAGTATAAGTGGAACTTTAGGAGGTTTTTCTTTATTACCATACATATATATATATATATATATATATATATATATATATATATATATATATATATATGATATATATATTGATATAGAGGATGTACACTTTTACTAGGTAATGGGAATAAAAAATTTGAAAAATGGTAAAGTACTTATTATTGAGGAGTTTGCATTCCAAGGATGGAAAGCACTCTTAGGAAACTGAGGGACAAAGCAATGTAAAACTAATAATCTTATTTATTCCCTTAGTTATCAACAATTGAGATTCATGTGTCAAACTACCTATAGGATATCTCCACTTAGATATCCCATTTCCATGCAAAAATGTGTGTGTTCATTTGCGTGTTGTATACACACATGCATCTCTATTTATTATCTAAATATCATCAATAGCATGAGAGCTATAGGATATTTTACAAAGGAAAGGCATTTTATTGAAGGAGAAACAGAGGGGGAAGAGAATGAGCATAGAGCCATGACAGAAGCTATGCTAAGTGCTTTATAAATATTTATTCATTTGATTCTCACAACAACCCTTTCAAGGAGGGGCTATTATTGCTCTTATTTTACAGGTGAGGATAATTAAGCAGAGAAGTTTCGAACAAGTTCAAGGTCACTCCAAAAGTGACTATCTGAAACATGTTTCTTGATTCTTAATTCTAACACTCAAGCCACTGTATCCCCTAGCTGTCATGAGGATATCCTTGGTAAAGTTATGACACTAAGCTATTTATAGGTCTAGCTCTAAATGAGTCAGCAAACAGAAAAGATTCTAAGGGGGTGTGGAGGGACAGAGATGCAAAGTAATCAAGTTTTCTTTGGGGCTTCTCAACTCTTAGATCCATGGCCTTCTGACTTGAGTCTAAGTTTGACTTCATACTATAGCTGTGTGGACCTAGGTCAATAACTTAGCTGACTCCGTTTCCTTCCTCTCCTCACCTATGTTGTTTCCCCCTCTCCAAATATAAATACATCAGTATACAAATTTATTTTTTTTAATCTGGACATGCTATTTCATCTCTGTAAGATCATAAGTTTTTGGATTTACCTCCTTGGTAACCAAAGCCTGAAATTAATAAGGATTTTAATTGTAAATTTTAGAAGGATCTTCTCATGACATCCTACTGCAAGAAAGTTGTGGATGAGAGAAAAATGGCATATTTTATGCAAGCCTCAGTAGAATTAGGAATAAGAAAAATTTGTATCATTTGTGGTTTTTTAAAGCATTTTGATTTGTTACATGAAAATAGATAATATAATTGACTTTTACAAAAAGAATATATCAATAACATGTGGTTTTTAATAATATGGAAAAACATAATCATGTAATAGTACTGCTATTATCTTACTCAATTTTAACTTTATTGGTTCCACTATATCTAAACATGATATACTTGAGCATACCTTCCTTTACTCCACCCTTCACCATTTTAACAGTTCTTAATGTTATTTAGTTGTTTTTCAGTGATGTCCAACTATTCATGATGCCATTTGGAGTTTACTTGGAAGTGATACTGTAATCTTTTCTCTGCTTATTTTTACAGATGAGGAACCTGCAGGTTAAGGGAACTTGCCCAGGGCCACAAAACTAGTATTTGAGTGAGGTCAGATTTGAATTCATGAAGGCAGAGCTCTTTGACTGTCAACCTGGGGCTCTATTCCCTATGCTACCTAGCAATTCATTTTAATAATTAGCATTAGAGAAAAGTGGCAAGAAAGCAATTTTTTCTTAACATTTAACTTCAAAGAAAGTCTTTTCGCTCAGTACTGAATAAGAAACTGGTGATTGTTTAGAAAGGGTTTCTGAGCATCTCATCTGGGAAAGTCTTGCCCTAAACATGATTTTAATACGATATCAATGGTCACTTTTGAGAAAGAACTCACTCATTTTTACCTGGTAGCATTTCAAAGTACATTAATTATACTTGCATGTTTGAAGGTTTTTTTCTTTTTTTTTCTTTTTAGGTCTGTGAAAACTGAGAATTTTCTGCACTTTTAAGTCAATGATACTTATATCAAATTTGAAGTCATCTGACTATGCCTTCCTTTTTTATAACAGATGAGCTTTACTGAAGGTTGTTTGCATATTCTGAATGATGTTTCCACTAAGTGGTCAAGAGGAAGTATCATTCTTTTTTTGTTTAATTTTATTTATTTAAGGCAATGGTGTTAAGTGATTTGCCCAAGGTCACATAGCTAGTTAATTATTCAGTGTCTAAGACTGCATTTGAACTCAGGTCTTCCTGTCTCCAGGGCTGGTGCTCTGCTCACTGTGCCACCTAGCTGCCCCCAGAAGTATCATTTTTCATGAGAGTTGTGCCACTGAAGATTCATTGATAATAGAGAAATCAGAATATGATAGCTGCTCTCTAGGATCAAGCCCTATCACATTTCCCATTTTATCTGACAGCCCTGCTGGAAGCTTCTGTCTTTCTCATCAACTCAGTTTGTTAAGCTATAGCTTACGTTCATTATATAGCAAGCAAAAGAGTGTCACCCAAGACATGGAGTTGCCTTTCCCTGAAAGGCCCTTCATAAGCATCCATCCCTCCATCTGCACAAATGATCCAATTATATCCTGTCTTCCAACAGATTCTCCAATTTTGTCTTCCCCACTTAATAACTTATTTTTAATCTCTTCCTCTCTACTGATTCCTTCCCTATAGTGTACAAACATGTCCATGTCTCCCCAACCCTGCCCCTACCCCAAAAAATCCATCTTGATCTTTTCATTCATGCCATCATTTAAATTTCTTATGCTTTTTGCGGCTAAACACCTTGAAAATGATCTCTAATAGCTACCTACAATTTTCTTCTTTTAATCACTTTTTATCCCCTTATAATCTGACTTTTGACTTTATTGTTCCACCAAAATTGATATCTCAAAAGTTACTAATTATTTCTTACTTGCCAAATCCAATGGCCTTTTCTCAGTTCACATTCTCCATGACCTCTCTGATGACTGATTTTGACACTGATGATCACTCTCTCTTCCTTGATACTCTCTCCTCTCTAGGTTTTTGGGACACTTCTCTCTACTGGTTCTCATAGCTATTCAATTACTTCTTAGTCTCTTTTGCAGGGTTTTCAATAAAGTCATATCTATTAACTGAAGGAGTTTCACAAGGTTCTGTCCTAGGTCTTCTTTTTCTCTGTCTAGAAGGCTTCACTTGGCATCTCATCAGCTCCCATAGATTTAATTACCATCTCTATGCTAATGATTTTTAAATCTAATTATCTTGCTCTAACCTGTCTTCTGACTTTAAATCTTGAATTTACAACTATGTTTCAGATATCTCAAACTAGATGTTTTATAGACATTTTAAACTAAACATGTCCCAAACCTGAACTCATTAACTTTCTTCTAAATGTTTCTACTCTCCTAACTTCCCTATTACTATCAAAGGACACATATACCTCTCAATCACTCAGGTTCCCAACCTGGATGTCATTCTCAACTCCTCACTATCTCTCGAAGAGGCCTGTTGATTTCACCTGTGCAAATCTTCTAGAATATTCCTATTCCTTTTCTTCTGACACTGCCACTATATTGGCTTAGGCCCTCATCACCTGTTTCTTGGATTATTCCAACAGTCTATTAGTGGATCTGCCTGCCTCAGGTCTCTCCCCATATCAATCCATCCTCCATTCAGCTACCAAAGTGATTTTTCTAAAGTATGCTATTGACCATTTCACCTCACATCTCCCCCATAGGTTCCATACACCATCCAAGATCAAATATAAAATCCTCTTTTTGGCATATAAATTTGTTCACATCCTTTAGCCTTCCAGTCTTTTACAATTTACTCCCTGCTGCATGTTCTTTGGTCTAGTGACACTGGCCTTAAATGTAACACTCCATCTCTCAGTTCTATGCATTTTCTCTGCCTAGCTCTCATGTCTGGTCTTCTCTCCCCCTCTCCATCTCTGCCTCCTAGCTTCCCAGGCTTCCTTCACATCCCAGCTACGATCCCATCGTTTATAGGAAGGCTTTCTCAAGGTCTCTTAATCCTCGAACTTCTCCTCTATTAGTTTTTTTTTTCCTATTTGTACTATGTAGCTTATTTATCCTGTATTTAAGTACCATAGCTATTTGTTGTATTCTCCCCCATTAGACTATCAGTTCTTTGAGGGTAGGGAATTAACTTTTGTCACTTTTTATATCTCCAGTCCTTAACGTAGTATCAGACATGTAACAGACACTTAATTTTACTGACTTACTGATAGATTTTAATGTAGTTCTTAATGCTTCTAAGACCCATGCCCTAGCATTACACATTGTCTTCTTATACATAAAGAATTTTAAAGCATTCAACTTCCAAAGATTTCAAATACCATACAACACATGTATTCTACAGATCCCATATATATATATGAACATATACTAAATATGCTTTATATTTACTTTATATAGTATATTTAACATACTATATGTACATATATACACATATATGCACACATAAATACACTCACATACACACATACACACACACACATATATGTTTTTTGTTTTATTTGAGGTTTTTTTTAGATTTTTGCAAGGCAAAGGGGTTAAGTGACTTACCCAAGGTTACACAGCTAGGTAATTAGCAAGTGTCTGAGGTCATATTTAAACTCAGGACCTCTTGAATCCAGGGCCAGTGCTCTATTTACTGTGCCACCTAGCTGCCCCACAAATATATTCTTATAACCTATTTTGAACCTGACCTAATATTTCATTAATAATAGGAGCTCTCCAACTGTGGAAGCTCCTTCAATCAACCTATATTTTCAACTCTTCTGTAATTTATCATCTTAGGGAGTTGTCTGAGAAGCTGAGAGTTTAAGTGACTTGTTCTGAATTACACATATTGGATGTGTTAGAGACAGACCAAGCCACAATTCCCCTTGATAGTAAAACAATAATTATATTAATAAAAGCTGACATTTATAGAGGTCTTGAGGGTTTACAAAGTACTTGATGTACATTCCATCTTATTTAATCTCTACAACTATCCTGTGGACTTGTTCTTTATTTTATGCCCATTTTAAAGTTCAGATAAGTCAAATACCTTGACCTGAATATAAGCTCCTTGAAATTAGGATTTGTCTTATTTTTGTATTTATTTTTTTTAGTTTTCTATTTTTAACATTTTATTTATTTTGAGTTTTACAATTTTCCCCCCAATCTTCCTTCCCCCAACCCACAGAAAGCAATCTGTTAGTCTTTACAGTGTTTCCATAGTATGCACTGACCTAAGTTGAATGTAATGAGAGAGAAATCATATCCTATTTGCATATGTTTTGAGAGAGTTCATCCCATTCACATTCAAAGTTATAATTACTAACTCTTTATTGCCCTCCATGCTATCTTCCCTCTGTTTGTATTTTACCTTTTTCCCCCATCCATATTCCCTAGTATTTTGCTTCTGAATACCACCATGTTCAGTGTGTTTGTCCTCTTATGTCAACCCCCCTCCCCTTTCTTTCCCTTTCCCTTCTTCCCTCCCTTCCTACTATTAGTTCCCCTTTTCTCCCCCCTCCTCATCTCCTCCTTCCCCTTTTCCCCTTTTTAATACTTGAAAGGTAAGATAAGTTTCTTAACTAACTGAGTATTTGTGTAAGTTAACTTTAAGCTAAGTCTGATGAGAAGAAAATTCAGGTGGTTCTCAGCTTCTCCCTTCTTCCCCTTTATTACAATAGGTCTTTTATACCTCTTAATGTAATGAGACTTACCCCATTCAATCTCCTCCCTCTTCCTGTCTCCTTACTGTTCCCCTTTTTAAGGAGGTGTTGTTTTAAAATCATTCTATCTGAGTCACAGAAAAGTCATGAGTTTCCATCACTTCTGGTTAAGTATGTTCTCTCTAATAGAGTTACAATTCTCAAGAGTTACGAGAACCTTTCTCCCAAGTGGGTATATAGCTAGTTTCATCTTATTGGAAAGAAGTTTTTTTTTACTTTCCCCCCCCCCTTTTTAACCTTTTCATGTGTCTCTTGAGCCTCCTGTTTGATGTCCAAATTTTCTAGTAAACTCTGGTCTTTTCATCAGGAAATGTTGGAAGTGTCCCATTTCATTAAATGCCCATCTTTTTCCCTGGAAGAGAAGGTTCAGCTTTGCTGGGTAGTGGATTCTTGGCTGCATTTCAGGCTTCCTTGCTCTTTAGAATATCTCATTCCAGGAACTTTGATCCCTTAATGATGATGCAGCCAAATCCTGTCTAATCCTTACTGTGGCTCCTTAGTATCTAAATTACTTCTTTCTGACTGCTTCTAGGATTTTCTCTTTTATCTGGTTGTTCTGGAATTTGGTCACAACATTCCTTGGTGTTTTCATTTTAGGATCTCTTGCCAGAGGGGATGGATGTATTCTTCCAATAACAATTTTGTACTCTGGTTCCATGATATCAGGGGACTTTTCTATCACTAAATCCTGTAATATTAAGTCCAGGCTTTTTTTCCCCCTCTCTTCAATGTTTTCAAGAAGACCTGTAATTCTCAGGTTTTCCCTTCTCCATTGGTTCTCAAGGTCAGTGGCTTTGCTGATGAGGCATTTTACATTTTCTTCTATTTTTTTGCTTTTTTTTGTTTTGTTTAACAGGCTCTTGCTGTCTCATGAAGTCATTAGTTTCCACAGACTCCATTCGTTTTTTTAGAGAAGAATTTTCTTCATTTACCTTTTGCAACTCCTTTTCCAATTGTTCAATTCTATTTTTAAAGAGTTTTCCATTTGACCAATTGAGGTTTTGAGTGAATTATTTTCTTTTTGCATTTGTCCAATTGTATTTTCCAGTGGTTTGTTTTCTGGTTACAAAATATTGATTGTCTCTCCCAAATCTTCCAATTTATTTTTTAAACTCCTTCCTGATTTCTTCATGGAAGTCCTTCTGTGCTGGAGACTAGATCGTGTTCACCTCAGAGGTTCTAGGTGTCTCTGAATTAGGGTCTTTTCCTTCTAGGAATTTTTCTATGTATCCCCCTTTGCTTCTGGCCTTTCTTCATTTTACTAAGACCTTATGTGGGCAAAGGGCTGGTTCACAGAGGTTTGGTGTTGATATCTCTAGAGGCTTTACTTACTGGGTTTAGTAACTCCAAATGTACTTGCCAGAAGCCTGTGTTGGTTGCTTTCTCTGGAGTTTCCCTGACCTTAATTTAAGACCCTTTCCCTTAACTTGGAGTGGGTGGATGGAACTGTTGAGTATTTTTATCTTTGATCAATGGTGGATTTTTCCCTAGGGCAAGGTAATTGCTCTCCCTATTCTCAGTTGAGGGAGATCTTCTGCTCACATGCCTGGGGCTGAGGTGGGCTGTAATTGTGTTTTTCCTGGAAGAGTTTTCAGGTGAAATGAAGCACTGAAATTATCCCTCCAGCTCTGCCAGCAAGCTCCAGACCTTCATTACCACAACCAAGGCCTCTGCTCCCTAGTTGGCTGATCACGCTTCAGGCTTGCCCCGCTTTTAGGCTTTCAGGATCTCACCCGCCCTGCTGATCAGGCTAGTGGAGTTCTCAGGCTCTGACTCTGTCCTATGCTCCTGGCAGAGTGAGCCCTCTGTACCCAGCTCACCCAGGATCACAGAGGACAAACCTTGAGGTAGATCTTCTTCTCCTAGTTTCTCTTTCTGGGTTTTATGGATCAGATTTCTGTTAGAGATTTGTTTCATATTATTTATGAGCAAAGATCAGAAGATTAGCACTGTGCCTGTCTTCTCTGCCACCATCTTGTTATTTTTTTGTCTTTATATTCCTGTAACTGGAATAGTACTTGGCACAAAATAGGTGATGACGGACTAAGTGTTTGTTAGCCAATTGATTCATTGGAAGATCATATAGCAAGTCATTGAGCAAGATGGGGTTTTAATCTCAATCTTCCTGACTTCAAATCCATTTCCCCCCCATATTTGTAAGGAGGTATAAGTAGTTTCCTGTATTTTAGTCCTCCCTACCAATTGCAACTATGCTATCACTGTTTAAAGACTATTTCCCACTATAACTAATATAAGAGAATGCCCATTGGAAGTGGGTATGAATGTCATTTTCCTGAAAAATTATATATCCTAAGGTATTATGGTATATGTCTGTCCTAAGGTATTTTATAATCCTAAGGTATTTTATATATCCTAAGGTATTAAGGTATTATCATAATACTCAGTTTGAAAACAGTCAACTTTCATTCAAAGACTCCATATATCATCCAACACATATTTATTCTACAGATTCCAAACACACATCAAATGTATACATCAGGTTTTTTTTTCACTCTCTAATCTATATGGAGGTGTCATCAGGAAAATGTTGCTTATTTTCTGCTTTCTAATTAGATATCTTAAATTAGAAAGACAGTTTTAACTCATTAGTTTGAAGGAAATGCATCTACCCACCTAACCTACTTACTATGAGCTCCCTTTATAAGAAAGGATTTCAGAAGAATTTTAGAAGAGTTTGTGGTTATCTTGTACTTTAAACTTTTTTCAAAGCACTTTAATATAGTTTCCTTTATTTGATCTTCAAAATGAATATCCCTGTGAGGAAATCTCAAGGGCATATTTTATTAGCATCATTTTATAGATAGATGAAACATCTGAGCCATAATGAAATTAAGTGACCTGACCAAGCTAGTTACATAGCTAGTTAGCTGCAAAGCCATCACCAGATACCACTGCAGGCATCTGAGATGCCCTTTAAGATCTACTTCAACCAACTAAGTCAATTAGGATTACACAAATAAATGTAAAAATCATCTGTAAAAGAAGAAGTTAAGGTTATGGTGTATTTGATAGTCAGTTGGTTGCCTAACTTTTTTGTTAATTCAAAAAGCCTCACCATTGAAAAATTCATATACAAATAATCAAAATTTGAAGATGAACTTAGAAGGCATCCATTTAGTCTAAACTGTTTATGTTATACTTAAAGAAACTGAGATCTAGACAGACTTTTCATTGATTACTTTGAAGTTTCATAGACCAAGGAAAAAAAGTGAGATTTTTCACTAAATTCATTTTCAATATTTCTCAGTTTTACAGTTCATTAAAAGGACTGACCATAAAGGACTGACACCATAATCTTTTCTGTTTTCTGGACTCATAAGCCTTATTTTATTCATTGATTCATCTTCCAATTACTTGGCAAATCTTGTTGATTTTTACTTCAGTATGTCTCAGATACACTCTACAATCATACTCATTTATCTCCTAACTTCATCCAGGTCTTCACCCTTATTATTGAAACATTATCCATTCTCTTTTACTGACTTCTGACTTAATCTTTTTTTTCTCAGATCTGTGATTTTATTGATTTAAGGAATCCCTAGTGAGGGAACCTCCTCAATGACAACATATTAGTAACTTTTTGGCACCTTAATAGTTTTCAAGTCTTTCCTAGGGCTTTGAGAGGCTAAATGGGTAGCTTGCCCGGGGTGACACACTCATTACATATTAGAGGGGGCATCTGCCCTGAACTTTGAAGCCAGTCCTTTTTCTATGTCTGTTCTCATTATGGAAAAAACAATAATAAAATAAACCCTTTCATCATATCATTTCCTTCTTTAAAAAACAAAACAAAAAACTAGCAATTCTGTTGTTATCACTTTTGGCCAACTCCTCAGACTGGATGAAGGGAAAAAAAAACAGTGACTGACATTTATATATCATTTAAGAATTACAAAGTTCTTCACACACACATTATTTCATCTGACCCTATCAGTGTGATGTAAATATTAAGTATTACAGGAGAAGAATTTGACACCAAGAGGCTAACAGACAGTTCTAGGGCCATCCAACTAAGTTGTATCTAGGTCAGATTTCCAACCCAGGTCTAGCACTCTATCAACTACACAATTGTGTCTGCTAGGTGGCCCAGTGGATAGAGCACTGACCTTGGAGTCAGGAAGATCAGAATTCCTAGCTTCCCAGACACTTCACTGACTAACTGTATGACCTTGGGCAAGTCACTTAAACATGATTGCTTCACATCCAGAGGCATCTCCAGTCATTCTGATTCATATCTAGACACTGGACCCAGATGACTGAAGGAAAAAGTGAGGCTAGTAACTTAGTACAACACTCAAATCCAATTCACATGCTTGTCATGGCATCATCTCCCTGATAACATGGTCTTCTTCAAGAATGAAGGACAAACATCATCACCAAAGTTGCAGTCAAGTCAACAAGCATGAATTGAACATGAATTATGTGTCATCCTCTTGGGATATAAAGAAAAGGGAAAGAAGTCATGCCTGAAATCAAGGAGCTCACTGTCCAGTCAGAACAAGATAAATACAGATCTCATTTAGTACAATCTCAGAGAGAAGTCACTAAGATTGAGTAAGGAGGGAGGGTTTCTTGTAGAAGGTAAGACTTTAGCTGAGACTTGGAAAACAAAACAAAACAGAAAAAATAAAAACAGAAAGTCATTAATCATGATATCCACTCCCCACACACTTTCAAACTTATCTCCTGAATCCTGCATCCTCTCCACTATGGTCGTCAGTCTATTCATCACCCCTGCCATCTACTGCCCTTTCCCAGCAAAATGCATCCTTCTCTCTCCATATATATCTATCACCTCCTCCCAGACCCAGAAAAAAATTACCTTCTAAGAAGTTTTCTTTGAATTGTATACCTTTTGTAATTTCATATTCAATTTCATTTCTCCCAGTTCTAGATTACTTCCCTAACTGTCTGATGTCAGCTCTTGTCTGGTGTTGTATCCTCCCACCTGGACTGTGGATTCTGTGAAAGCATAGATGCTATCATTTGTAGCTTGTTTTATAATCAGATCAGGTATACCATTCTACAACCCAAAGAAAAGATTGAAAAATGCTTGTCAGTCAACAGACTAATGCATTCAACTAGAGAAATTCTATGTTTAAAGAGATTTTAAAAAGAGGAATGAATAAGACATTGTGCTAGGATTAGAGAAGGCTCCTTCAAGCAACACTAGAGTTCTCTGATTAGGAAAAAGGCTGGTCGGGGGCAGGTAGGTAGCACAGTGGATAGAGCACTGGCCCTGGAGTTGGGAGTACCCAAGTTCAAATCCAGCCTCAGACACTTAATAATTACCTAGCTGTGTGGCCTTGGGCAAGCCACTTAACCCCATTGCCCTACAAAAAATAAAAATAAAAAAACCTAAAAAAAAAAAGGCTGGTCACCTGTATTCACATTGCATCTGAATTAGAAAGACTGTAACCCCTTGGGGGCAAAATGTCACGTGTTCTGTAAAGGTACCCAACTCAAGACTTGGCCTCTTTAGCTGCAAAACTCCTAACACCCAAACCAGATTAAAATGCAATTGGGAAATGCTTCACAACATAAATTAAAATGCAACATAGATAATACTAATTTATGATTTTCCAAGTCAATGTGCGGCTTGCATGCAGCCATTTCTCGAGTTTTACATCATTGCTATAGAGGATGCTAGAGTAACTTGGGCAGAAATGAAGTGTACTTCAAGTTGCATTCTGTGGTGCATGAGTAGAATCCATAATATTGGAGGAGGCTAAGGCTGGTAGATCACTTGGACTTGGGAGTTTTGAATTGTAATGGGTTATACCCAATAAGGTTTCTGGACAAAATCTGGGAATCAATATGATTAGTCCAATGCAACAAGGAATCACAAAGCTACCTAAGGAGGAATGAACTTTCCCTACTGGGAAAAAGGGAATAGGTCAAAGCTCCTTTGTTGGTCAGAAGGGGGATCAGGCCCCTGAGTGGCAGGTATATTTCCAAGTCTGGGGAAGACAAGAGACCCAATCTCAAAAAAAATTGCTTTTTTTTTCTTTTTTAAGTAACAAGACACCATTTCTTAAGCTGCTATTATGTGTCAAAGACTGAGGATACAAAGACAAGTGAAAAAATTCCTGTCCTCCAGAAATTTTCTTTCTAATGTGGGAAATACCTTGTCTAATTATATGGATAATTTAGACAAAATGAATGTGAAGTCTTTTGGGAAAGGAATAAAATAGCATTTGGAGGAATCACGAAAGACTTCCTGAAAATGGTATTTGAATACAAAACTTAATAAAGATTATGTCATCAACATTTAACTACAGAAGCAACAAAAAGAGCATTACATATTAAACTAGATTGTTTTTTTAAAGTATTATTAAATTTAAAACAGTAACAAAATTTCCCCAAATGTCAATGTCATCTGAACTTTTTTTTTCTTTTTCTGGGTATATTTTTAAAGCGTTCCATTAATACTCTTTTCTTCTATTTTTTCATCTCTATCATTACTCAGCAATCACTCTGCCCCCCAAAGCCCTCCCCCATAATACATATGTATAATGAAGCAAAACAAATTCATACATTGAACCTGTCTGACAAAATGTTTCTTTCTACATTTCTAGTCTAGCATACTTCTTTCAAGAAGGGAAAAGCACACTGCAATTTGTACAGAAAAAAAAAACTATCTTTTTCCCTCCAAACCCCCATAAGAAAATATAACTTGAGACATCTTTTTAGGCACATTATTTTACTTCATTTGGTATAACATTAATTTTAACTAATTCATGGGAACTATTGTTAATATAGAAGTCACTGAATTTTAACTTTTATCATCATTGTTGAAAGACTTAGAAGAAAGAAATTTCTGGTAAATAGCTAATTAATATTCAGGACCAAAATCAGAAGAAAAGGACTGATTTTTAAAAGGAGACATTTAATTAACTATTGATTTGTACTCAATTACTCAAGGCCAGCAATTATCAATATTGATGGAAAGAATATTTCACCACCTCTGTTGCCCGAATGAAAGGGAATGTCTTGTTCAGGAATCTTTTCCCTTAAAGAGTAAGCACTTAATATTCTGTCTTTAAATTCTGGCACCTAATGTCTGATTTGATTATCCTGGGGTACACTATGCAGAAAAATATATTCTGGAATGTCACAAACGCAACTACTGAATACTGAACTGGATTTTATTTTTTAAAAATACACCATCACTTTAATGCCTTTAACCAGCTGGCAAAACTTATTGTTTCTCTAGGTCAGACATGAATTCCAAAATGCATAAATGTACCTCAGGATCTAGTATATTCAATGTTCTATATCCATAATCCCCTTAACTTAATAATAAAGACTGTCATTGGAACATAGCCACAGAAGAACATATTAGAATTTGGAACAGGTATGTGTTATATCAGAATTTCAAAAGTTCTAGCTTCAGGACCATTAATATTCCATGTTGACATTTATAGATTACTGAGTGTGGGTGCATTTCAGAATTATGCCAATGAGCTCTAAAACTACATTTGAGACTAGAAAGGAATTGTTGAGAGAAGCAATAAAATGGGAAGATGCTTATGGGTCACTTTTTATTAACTATGTGGCTATGCACAGGCATTATTTCTCAAGCTTATTTGCCCACACAGAGTAAGCAAGACTTAGTGTGGGAAGAAGTTGCTTTTATAAGGTGACATATTGTTGAATGGAACATGATTTATGAACGGTGCAAGGTCATGTGTCATCATATCTTGGGAGGTAATGATGTGTGTGGGGAGTTTTTTTTTCCTTTTCCTTCTTTTTTTCTCTATTCTGCCTTGTGTTTTTAAAGTACACTGGTCTCAGTGGATCTTGCACATTCTCTGCCATGCCCTCTTCCCCTCTTTCTCTCCTTCCTTTGTATCTGTATTGGTTTTTATTTTTCTGCCTCTTTCTCTGCATCTTTTTTCAGAATCTGCCTCTAATCTCTCTCCTCTCCTCTCATCTCCTTGCTCCCCTTCTCTCTTAACAAAGTTGAATCGATATAGATACATAGATAGATAGATAAATAGATAGATAGATAGATAGATAGACAGACAGATAGACAGATAGACAGAAAGACATACACAGACAGACAGACACAGATTAGATAGGTTCTCTAGGGAATTGATCCAAAAAATGAAAAAAAATTATGGTTTCTAAAAAGTGACTTGCTCTGATTTGCCTCCCACTCTCTACTCCGCCTTCAATACCATCCCTCTCCTATATGTTAAATGCTTAAGCAGCATATGTTGTCTGGAAGTATTCCTGACTTTTCCTGTTTCTTATTGTTTTAATTTCCCTTGGTCCTATTTAATATTCTGCTTAATCAGTGGAACCTTGATTATCTAAAAGAAATGGAGACTTAGAATTAATGAGGATAACCAGAATATCAGAACGATAAGGAGTCTTGAGATGGGGGAAAATGCTTGATGAAGGGCATGACCAAAATTCAGATCCCCTGAATTGTTTTGCTGATTTATTAAAAGCGTTTCTATTAATTGATTGAAATAGCAAAATCTGGATAATCAGGATTTTTTCTGTGAGCATATTACAGAAATGTAGAATCAAGGTAACCTTGGATTCTGCTTCCTATATTTACAAGGCAATAAAAGTCCTAATAGACTGTCAGGATCAAATGTGAATGTTCTTTCTGAGACTCTTTCAATTAAATATATTTTATGTCTTTCGATCTGGATTAAAAGGTGATGTTAACACCCACTTTGGTTGCATGCTGGCTCTCTCAAACCATTTCCTGTTCATACTTTTTGTTTCTATTCTGACACATACATATACACATGCATGTTAGTCAGTAAAACCAGATGAAGGGAGTGTGAGTCACTGATTATACATGCTTAGTTGTTCTAGCAATGTTACTTTGCATTTCTTTTTTTTCCCATTCATTTTACTCAAGCACTGCTATCTTAAAATCAAAGTTCTCCTTGGAAAAATCAGACATTTATGAAAGTTTCCATCCTCATGAAGAGAAGACACTGCCAAACAATGGGTATTAAATTATTTGTATTGTGCCGCCTGAAATGGATGATATTCACCAACTCATATCTGTCCTCCAAAACAGATCTATATGAAAAAAAAAGCTAATTTGATCAAAAATAGAAAACCCCAATTATTTGAAAACTCAAGTTACATTCTTTGAATGTTGGGGGGATAGGGGAAGGGGACAGAAAAGGAAATTAATAGATTGGGGGCTTTACATGCCAGATGAATTTAAATTGATTTTTTTTTCTCCATTTTGCAGCCAATGTATGTGACAATGAATTCCTGCACTGCCAGAATGGAGGGACGTGTCACAACAACGTGAAATGTCAGTGCCCAGCTGGCTACACTGGCATCCTCTGCGAGAAGCTGCGGTGCGAGGAGGCTGGAAGTTGCAGCTCAGACTCTGGTCATAGTGCAAGAGTCCAAGGCTCTCTTACTCTGCTCATGGTTCTGCTAGGAATTACTGGCCCACGCCTCTTTTAGGCTCAGTATACTCTATGGCCTCAAGTTCAGCCAACTGATGGGACTATACCATGGGGAAGCTTAACTAATCTAAGCTTTTGCTACTAACATAGAAAAATACACACACATGTTGAAAAACAAAAGCAACTAAGAAGGCCTAACTGAACTAAGCCATATTAATCAATTGTGGACAGCAATTCCGAGTCGAGACTGTTAATTTCTGACTCCAGACAAGTTGGCAGCTGCTGATATTATTACTACAAATCACAACGTCAGCTGTAGGACTTACTGTGGATTGAAAGGGCTGTAAAAGCCCTCCCCATTCTCACCCCCAAAACAGGGAAAAAAAAAATTTAAAAAAACCAACCTAGAAACACACACACAAACATTTATGCCTCTAATCTGGTGCGTTCTCTTGTACCTCTCTGCCCAGTGTGTGGACCAACCAAATAGAAGCATTCTTTGCTGTCAGTGCATTGTGGGTATAAAGGAAATCTGGTCAAAGCTGCCATATTGGTCTGCTTCAGTCCCTGAATCCCTTCCAACCTGTGCTATAGTGACCGTTGCTCTGTAAGTAACCCTTGTTGGTTGAAAGATTTCTTTGTCTGATGTTAGTGATGCACATGTGTTACAGCCCCTTCCAAAAATATCTCAAGACAGTCATATCTTTGTGTATCTTAGCAGCACTACATCACTCCAGTGCTGGTGTACACCTACGTACAAGAGTGGCTATAAGGGAAAAGAAAAAAGAAAAAAAAAAGAAGTGTATCTATCCTTTTGTATTCAAATGAAGTTATTTTTCTTGAAATAATGTACACTGTAGATTTTTTGTATTATTGCCAATTTGTGTTAAAAGACAATCTGTTAATGTATTTGATTCTAACCAGATAAGAAGACAGTTACATTTTCTTTGTCCTTTTTTTTTCTTTTGGTTTTGTTTTGTTTTGTTTAATTGTGCAGAGATCCCTCTGTATGAGCAACGTGCTGGCATCAAAGAATATCAGTTTACATATATAAAAAGTGTAATAAGATTCCACCAAAGGACATTCTAAATGTTTTCTTGTTGCTTTAATCTGGAAGATTTAAAGAATAAAAATTCCTGCATAAATATATCAGGAATTGGTATTGCCATTTCTTAAGACAAAAAGAAGCCTCCATTGGGCAGATCCACAATCATTTTTACTATTTGTGATGTGGACTGAACATACATTCAGCAGTTGAATTTAGGACTCAGCAAGAAGGATTGTCGTTCTTTATCTTGGACAGCGTCAACAAAATATGGGACCATTTCCACTTGAGAAAATTGTAAAAACAAATGAAAAAATTCTAAGGCCCTGCCAAGATTACATGAAAGCTTTTTGGCAGAACCTTAGAGGGACTTTTCTTAAAGCCATGTGACTTCCCCAGATCAACAATGACACATGATTATATGAGATGGTGAACTATAAGATTCTTAAAATAAAATGTTTACATTGAATGCCCATGAGAGGCAACCTGGAGATCCAGGAAAGTTTCAGGAATATAAGAAATTAGTCATTTAATTCAGACAAGTTCAGATTTAGTATTTAGATCATGTCAAAATATTTTACAGCAAGTAGTCACAAAATGCTACTCTGGCAAATAAAGTTTGCTTTGAGTATTACTAAAGGTGTAATAAATTCTTGCTTTTCCCTTTTATTAGGTCACTTATGTTATATGGCATCAAGGGAAAGAGGAGGGGGAAATGACAGAACAATGTAAAGCTTCCAAGACATGAAAAATCAAGGAGGCTAAAACAATATAAATTGCATTTCCAGCAGGTTGCCATCTTACAGGTAACCAATAGATTATCAATATCATCACAGGGATTTAAAAAAATGATTCACCAACCAGGTCTGGTGTTTGGGGAGATGTCCAACAAGATTTGTGGAACTATATCCTGTAATAATTGAAAATTGTAGAGGGTTTAGTTCCAGTCTATTCATTTTTTACTGGAAAGAGAGTGTGTGTGTGTGTGTGTGTGTGTGTGTGAGAGAGAGAGAGAGAGAGAGAGAGAGAGAGAGAGACACCAAGAGAGAATCAAAGAGAGATGAGAGAGGGATAGATGCAGACAGAGAGAGAGACAGACAGACAGACAGAGACAGTCAGACAAACAGAGACAGACAGACAGAAAGAAAGGAGAGAGGCAGGCTAAATGTCTTAGAGATGTCTTTTGGTAACTGCCCTGGATAAACACTATGGAAGGGAACAGGCTGTTTTATTGGTTTTGTTCCCAGAAAAGCCAATTCAAAGGAGGCAATAAAAGGTAAACAGGTAATGTCTGTGCTGCCAGCAACCCCACTTCCAAGTCCATTGGATGTTTGTTATTCAAACCAGCAGTCTCTGTCAATATATGAAATAAGATAGGATGAAAGAAATTAGGACTTAGGATCAGAGCCAACAGGACCAGCCCCAAATTGGAGACTTATATTAAATGTACACTCATGAAAATAAACAGAAAATTATATTACGGGCTCACCCAGGAAAATAAATGCAAAGACAAGTGACATATGGAACTGGAGATTACTTATAATTAAGTGGATTTCTAATATTAAAATTGGAATTTCAGTTGTCTTAAAGTTTATTAGCACAAACCAAAGGCAGACTGTATAATTATTGGTGAAGATGCACTTTAGCAATCCTTATCCATTCATGGCTTTGTTGAAATGCTCAGGAGCTGTCATCTGCTTATTTCAGAGATTCTGAAAGTTAATTCTAAAGTCAAATGAATGTCATATCACAAATCATTCATCTGAATTTTGTTTCTATGCAGGTATCATCATCTAAATGAACATGGAATGAATTGTTTTCTGCAAACTTAGATGTAGTTAACTGCATTTCATGAAATAATGCAGCCTACATTTAATAAAAATACAATTTTAGGTTATAATTAATGGAAATGGAATTTTCTTTTTCTCCTAGATCCACTACTTTTTAAAAATTTTTATTTAAGGCAATGGGATTAAATGACTTGCCCAAGGTCACACAGCTAGGCAGTTATTAAGTGTCTGAGGCCAGATTTGAACTCAGATTCTCCTGACTCCAGGACAGGTGCCCTATCCACCACACAACCTAGATTACTTTTTTAAAATATTTTATTTATTTTGAGTTTTACAATTTTCCCCCTAATCTTACTTCCCTCCCCCTCCCCCCACAGAAGGCAATTTGCCAGTCCTTACATTGCTTCCAAGGTATACATTGATCCAAATTGAATGTGAAGAGAGAGAAATAATATCCTTAAGGAAGAAACATAAAGTAAAAGAGATAGCAAGATCAGACAATAAAATATCAGATTTTTTTTTCTAAATTAAAAGTAATAGTCCTTGGTCTTTGTTCAAATTCCACAATTCTTTCTCTGGATACAGATGGTATTCTCCATTGCAGACAGCCTCAAATTGTCCCTGATTGTTGCACTGATGGAATGAGCGAGTCCATCAAAGTTGATCATCACCCCCATGTTGTTGTTAGAGTGTACAGTGTTTTTCTGGTTCTGCTCATCTTGCTCATCATCAGTTCATTCAAATCCCTCCAGGCTTCCCTGAATTCCCCCATCCCTCCTGGTTTCCAATAGAACAATAATGTTCCATGACATACACATACCACAGTTTGTTAAGCCATTCCCCAATTGAAGGACATTTACTTGATTTCTAGTTCTTTGCCACTACAGACAAGGCTGTTATCAATATTTTTGTACAAGTGATGTTTTTACCCTTTTTCATCATCACTTCACTGTATAGGCCCAGTACTGGTATTGATGGATCAAAGGGCATGCACATTTTTTGTTTCCCTTTGGGCATAGTTCCAAACTGCTCTCCAGAAAGGTTGGATGAGTTCACACCAACAATGTATTAGTGTCCCAGATTTCCCACAACCCTTCCAACAATGATCATTGGCCTTTCTGGTCATATTGGCCAGTCTGAGATGGGTGAGGTGGTACCTCAGTGATGCTTTCCTTTGCATTTCTCTAATAAGTATTGATTTAGAGAAATTTTTCATATGGCTATGGATTGTTTTGATCTCACCTGCAAATTGCCTTTGCATATCCTTTGACCATTTGTCAATCGGGGAATGGCTTTTAAAAAAAATTTGACTCTGTTCTCTGTATATTTTAAAAATGAGTCCTTTGGCAGAAATACTAGTTGTAAAGATTGTTTCCCAGTTTACTACATTTCTTTTGATCTTGGTTACAGTGGTTTTGTCTGTGCAAAAGCCTTTTAATTTAATGTAATCAAAATCATCTTGTTTGTTTTTAGTGTTGTTCTCCATCTCTTCCTTAGTCATAAACTACTTCCCTTTCCATATATCTGATAGGTAAACTAGTCCTTGATCTCCTAGTTTGCTTATAATATTGTTTTTTATGTCTAAATCCTGTATTCATTTTGATCTTATCTTGATATAAGGTGTGAGGTGTTGGTCTAATCTAATTTTCTTCCATACTAACTTTCAATTTTCCCAGCAGTTTTTATCAAAGAGAGAGTTTTTATCCCAATAGTTGGATTCTTTGGGTTTATCAAATATCAAATTACTATAATCATTTCCTGCTACTGCACCTAGTCTATTCCACTGGTCCACTGCTATTTCTTAGCCAATACCAGACAATTTTGATGACTGATGCTTTATAACATAATTTTAGATCTGGTAGGGCTAAGCCACCTTCTTTTGCACTTTTTTCATTGAATCCCTGGAAATTTTTTTACTTTTTATTTCTCCATATGAATTTACTTACCACCTTGTCTAACCCATTAAAGTAATTTTTTAGAATTTTGATTGGTAGGGCACTAAACAGATAGTTTAGTTTTGGTAGAATTGTCATTTTTATTATATTAGCTCAACCTATCCATGAGCAGTTGATATTTGTCCAGTTATTTAAATCTGATTTTATTTGTATGAGAAGTGTTTTGTAATTGTTTTCAAAAAATATCTGAGTCTGCCTAGGCAAATAGACTCCCAGGTATTTTATATTGTCTGAGGTTACATTGAATGGGATTTCTCTTTCTAACTCTTCCTGCTGTATCTTGCTAATCATATACAGAAAAGTTGAGAATTTATGAGGGTTTATTTTATATCCTGCAACTTTGCTAAAGTTGCTAATTGTTTCCAGTAGTTTTTTGGATGATTTCTTGGGATTCTCTAGGTATGCTATTATGTCATCTGCAAAGAGGGAGAATTTTGTCTCTTCCTTCCCAATTCTAATTCCTTCAATTTCTTTTTCTTCACTTATTGCTGAAGTTAACATTTATAATACAATATTGAATAGTAGTGGTGATAATGGGCATCCTTGTTTCACCCCTGATCTTATTGATCCATTACTTTTTTAAAAGCACATAACTTCAAAACAAATTCAGACTTAGACAATTTCTTTGATTTTGCATATCAAATTTAGTGTAATTACCAAGCTTGAATATTGAATCATTTTAAGAGAATTATTAGAGAATCAGTGGGACCAGAAACCTAAGTCGTCTTCTCAAAAATCATTGGCTCCCCTATTGTCTTTTGGAACTTCTAATCTTTTTTTCATTAATTAAGTTAGAAATGTAAGTCCCACAATAATTTTTTTTTTTTAGTTTTTGCAAGGCAGTGGGGGTTAAGTGGCTTGCCCAAGGCCACACAGCTAGGTAATTATTATGTGTCTGAGGCCGGATTTGAACTCAGGTACTCCTGACTCCAGGGCTGGTGCTCTATCCACTGCACCACCTAGCTGCCCCTGTCCCACAATAATTTAATATACCTCTTACTCCCAATATGAAAATAGAGATTATCTGGTAAAAAAAAAGATGTTTTTGGTCTTATCACATTGCCTCTGTTCACATGTAATGATGAATCCCACAAAATTCTAAGAAATGGAACTAAAGATCCAGCTATGGAAGAAGCATGCTTCTTTCAGAAATGGAATGAAGCTTCTATACTATTGTGGTAGGTAAGTGACCCTTACTGAAATTCAATTTAAAAAGTAGATTTGAGTTCAAATCCTGCCTCTCATTCTTTTTACCTGCATGCCTTTGGACAAATCACTTAATTTACCTCATCTGAGAAATAACGGAATTGAACTAAATAGTCTCTCAGGCCTCTTCTAGCTTTAGATCTATGAGTATGTTCCCGTATCAATCAGACTTCTATTTGGCCCATACAAAGCAGCCTAAATACTACAATACATACCTTCCACCGAAGAATCTCTACTACATAACATGATAAGTGATCATCTAGCTTTGGCTTGAAGACTTTCGATTAGAGAGAAGCTAATTCTTCCCAAGGCAGTACATTCTTAATTTGAATAACTCATTCCAAAATTGAATAACTTAGGAAATTTATCCTGATGTCAAGCCTAAATTGACTTGATTATAACAGCCACTCACTGCTCTGGCTTCAGCCTTATGGACTCAATAAGGACATGTCTAATCCCTGGACCACACGATCCACTTTGAAATGCTATAAGATTGCTATCCTGTTGCCCCTAAATCTTCCCTTATTCAGGTGAAGCATCCTTATTTCTTTTGATTCTTTCAATTTCCACTGATCCTAAAGTGGCATAGACACAATGCTTTTCAACGTTCTGGTTGCCCTCGTCTAGATGCTCTCTTTATCAATGACCTTTCTAATCTGTAGTACAGAACTAAACACAAAACTCAAGACAAGGTCACCTATCACCAGGCCTAAACTTTCCTCATCCATAATAATTTTGCTTTTCTTAATGCAACTGATTAGACAACAGAAAAAGGCAGCAGTATCAGATCAGTAGTCACACTGCCCTCTCTGTTCTTTTTTTTTTTTTTCCAAATTTGAAAGTAGGCATAAGAAGGACTGAGTACAGGGGAAAGATGTCATTATTGGATTTTAAACATCAAGATGATTTCCCCTTCACCAGTGATATAATCCATGGGACTTTGGATTTTCCTTAGAGTACTATGTATAGTTCTAAGGAGAACAATTTTAGAAATAATATTGATAAACTGTAGAATGTCATGAAGTGAGCAATCGGGGTGATGATATGCCATATCAAAGTCAAGAAAAGGAACTGGAGATGTCTTAAAGGAAAAACTAAAAGAGATATAATAGTTCTCTTCAAGAATTTGAAGGGCTATCGGGTTAAAAAAAATCAATTTCCCAATATTCCCTGTAGGAATCAGTGAATCGTCATTAGAACAAAATTAATGAGTTGTTCAAATCTTTCTCCTCATGCTTTCAGTAGTTTAATGCAGAATCTTTAGCTATATCTTCTAATAAGATATCATTCTGAAAAGGTCTATATATTTCTCTGCTATTGACATTTGAAAATTTTATCCACTGAAGTTTCAGCTATATTTCCTCAGCTACCACTTCCTTATTCAGCTTTTTTAAAATGATGACAACAACAATGGAGATGATTCAATGCTGATCCCAAATTGAATATCATAGCTTGAAAAGGATGTGCATTTTGCAATTAATACAAAGGATGAGACTTTTCTAGTGAGCAAGCCTAGGAAATGTATAAGAAAGATCATGGAAACTTCTGGAAGAATAGAAATTAGGGAAGATTCCATATGTGTGTCACACACATACATAATATATGTATTACATATAAATATAACATATATGTTAGATTAAGTAAGTTTATATCTTTTCTCTAAGAAATTGGCTATTATTCCAAGACCTGTTATTGTGTGCTCCCCTTTTTACTGCTTCTCCCATGTGTTTTTTTTTATTTTCTTCTTTGAGAGTGCTAAAACACATAGCCACCAAATCCCTTATCATACTGAAGGTAAAAATCATGCTGACACATAATTGGAAGTTGTGAAATACTACAGCTTTCAAACTGCCAGTATTCTTTTGCAAAAAATTTTTACCAGTGATTTAAGGAGTAGTAAGCCAACCCTTTCTGTTTCATAACTGCCACTGTCTCCATCTTGCATTTGAAGGAAGAAAATAATCCAAAGGATCCCAATATTTTAGTGACAAACCTGAAATTCACATCATAACTAAGTAGAACGGTAAGAGTTATTTCTCAAATGCAAATCCATTTATTTCATGGTATGTTTTTCTTTTATATAATTTAATTTCTCAATGTGGTAGAACAATTATCCTAAAATACATTTTGTCCAAACAACCAAAAAGATTTATCCCATTGCCCACAGGCATTGTTTTAGCCTTAATGGTGAACTATTTAATCAATGACAACATCTCTGAGTTGCTTTCTCCCATAACCTGAAAGAAGCATGTTGTTATTTGACAGATGAATTAAACTACAGTGGTAACATTTGAGATAATGTGATCTTTTTCATAACCTATTTATAATAACTGGTGAAGTAGATCATTATTCCATTAACCCTAATTTTGTTAACACTGAAGATTTAAAAAGATTGGCTAAAGAAAACTGGTGAGAGCTAGAAATAAAAATAATGTCCATTGTTTTACCCTGGTCTCATTTTAAAAAAAAAAGTATTTTACTGAAATGTCAGTATTATTTAATTAGTGAACTGAGAATTCTAGGGAAAAGATACTGCCTGGCAAATGGAGAAAATAATTACTCCCCCACTTACATCTGTCTGAATATTCTTTGAAATTCCTGTGTGGTTAGAATGTATCATTAAGTTAAAGACATACTGTATATTCCATGGTATGTATGGATAGTGATGTCTGATCAGCCTAGATCAGTGCTTTCCTCTAATAAGGTGACATAGTTCTAACCTCATAATGGAGGGAAAATGGAAGATAATCATGTAATTGAAGCCCTATTAAAAGTAGGTGATCCTTCTTGCCCCAGGCAGGTCAGAACATAATGTCATTTCTGTTCATTTATATTTGGAATCTGAAGCCAATGTAGCCCATGCTGGGAATGGTTTTCCTTTAGTCTGTCTGAAACATTGCAAGAAATGTTCTCCAAGGAAATTGAGTCTTGTTGTTTACAAATCATTTTTCCTCCTATGAAGACATGAATAATTGTTTTTGGCTTTCATGCTCTGATGAACACCTCAAGGCAGAGAGATTAGTGGCATCATTCTCTGTCTCTTTTTGCCTTGAAAATGGAGGCCCAAACATTGTATGAGAGCGTTTGTAAGCATCCTTTAGCTGATGGCTAATTATAAAGAAGAATTCAGTTAAATATTCTGTTCATTGGATTAAAAGACCAATAAAGGCAACAAAATTATAATGATTATAACAAAATTATAACTATTATTATATAGCATTTTAATGGTTGCAAAATGCTTTACATATCTTAACTCATTTGTTCCTCACAACACCATAAGGTTGATATTATCATTAGCCCAATTTTATAGATGGGAAAACTGAGGCTGGGAGAGATTAAATGATTTGTTCAAGGTCACACAGACAGCAGTTATCAGAGAAAGATTTAAAATCAAGTCTTCTTAACTCTTTGTCCTAGATTCTATTCTTTAAGTCATCTAGATGCCCTAACTGCCACCTTTAAAACTGCTTAAGCTGTCCTTTGTAGAATGTGTAATTATAATATGTATTTGGAGATATGATTAAATCTAATTAAACATGGATAGTGTCTGATAGTAAATCAAATTTTTTAAATTGATAAAACAGACTTTACTGAATAAATTCTAGTGTATCTGAAGACTATAGAATATCAGACCTAGAAGTAATCTTGGAGTTTATCTAGTCCAATCCATTCATTGAACAGGAAATTGAGGGGGTTTTTTACTTATTTATTTATTTTACCATTACTATAATAGTTTTGTTGTGAAAGTAAATATAATTCCCCACCACCAAAAAAAAAAAAAGAGAAACCTCAATAAAGATGAAGTGAGAGGAAAAATAAGCATACTTCAGTCTGTGTTCAGATACCATCAGCTCTGTTTTTGGGACAGATAGCATTCTTTATCATAAGTCCATCAGAGAAGCTGCTTTCAATATTTTTCACACAGTAACTATTGTTAGCTGTATTACCCTCCATCCTATCCCTCCCCATTCCCATTTATGCTATTCTCACTTTCCTTTAATCGTCCTCAAAAGTGGACTGTATCTGACCCTCCCATGATCTTTCCTCTCTTCCATCACCTACACCCCACCTCCCCTCACCTATCCCATTTCTCCCATCCATTTCTTCTCCTTTTTTCCTCTGGGGTAAGATAGTTTTTTTAATCCTATTGAGTATGTATGTGATTTCCTGAGCCACTTCTGAAGAGAATGAAAGTTCACTCATTCCTGCTTACCTTCCCCCACCCCTTCTACTCTACTGCAAAAACTTTTTCATGCCTCTTTTACATGAAATATATTAGTACATTCTACTTCTCCTTTCCCTTTCTCCCAGTACATTCCTTTCTCATCTGTTAATTCCATATTTATAATATATTATAACTTAATATTCAGCTCCTTCCTATGCCTTGTCTATATAAGCTCCTTCTACCTTTTATAATAAATGACATTCATACAAGTTATCAGTATCATCTTCCCATGCAGAAATACAAGCAGTTCAACATCATTAATTCCCTCATACTTTGTCTTTCCCATCTACCCTCTCTATGCTTCACCTGAGTCCTGTACTTGGAGATCATACTTTCTGTTCAACTCTAGTGGTTTCAACAAGAAAGTATGAAAGTCCCCTATTTCATTGAATATCCATCTTTTGCCAAGTAGTCAATTCTCAGATGTAATACAAGCTCTTTTGCCTTCTGGAATAGATATCCCAAGTCCTACAAACCCTTACTGTAGGCATTGCTAAATCCTGGGTAATCCTGACTATAGTTCCATGATATTTGAATTGTTTCTTTCTGGTTGTTCATAATTATTTTCTTATTTAGTCTTAGGAGTTCTGAAATTTGGTTATAATATGATTGGAAGTTTTTATTTTGGGATCGCTTTCAAGAGGCAATCAGTGGATTCTTTCAATTTCTATTTTACACTCTGCTTCTAGGATATCAGGGCAATTTTCCTGGAGAATTTCTTGAAAAATCAAGTCTAGGGTCTTTTCCTGGTCATAAATTTCAGGTGGTCCAGTAATTTTAAAATTTTTCTCTCCTGAATCTATTTTCAAGATCTGTTGTTTTTCCATTGAGGTGTTCACATTTTCTTCTAGTTTTTTTTTTTCATTTTTTTTTTGGTTTTGTTTTATTGTTGACCTTTTGAATTGCTTTTCTCCAGTTGACCTAAACTGGTTTTTAAGGTGTTATTTTCTTCAGGTTTTTTTTTTTGTATCTCCTTCACTAAGCTGCTGACTTGGTTTTCATGATTTTCCAGCATTGTTCTCATTTCTCTTCCCAATTATTCCTCTACCTCTCTTTCTTGATTTTTAAAATGTTTTTGAGCTCTTCCATAGTCTGAGACAAATTCATATTTTCTTGGAGGCTTTGGATACATTTCTTGGATGCTATTTGTCATATTCTGAAACTGTATTCTGATCCTCCATGGGACCAAAGTAATTGTCTATTGTAAGAGTTTCTTTTATGTTATTTGTTCCAATTTGTGCTGTTATTTTCCCAATTTATGACATGATTTTAGCTCTTTGTTAAGATGGAGTTCTGTTTCCAGGGTAGATGATGCTCTTTCCTAATTTAATAGTTTTTGGAACACACCTTCCCCAGGGACCTCAATTCCTTCAAATTCTTATGAGAGGCTCTGATTTCTCTCCTGCCCTGTACTCTGGTCTGTGGATGAGCTCAAGAATTCTTCTCTGAAACTGTGAGGAGGGTCCATGCTCTGCTATGGCAATGTGGGACCCCAGACACTGTGACCTGGATCTGAGTGTGGCCAAAGCAACAAATCCTGTCCCAGAGATAGTGGAGCGACCTCTGCAGTCTCCCCTTGTCTTCTTACTATCTGTGGACTCCGTGATCACTCTGATGAGGCAGAGGTTGCCCACTGACCTTCCAAGTTGTCCTTGGCAATCCTTGGACTGAGAGGTCTGGAAACTGACCCGGCCACAGACCCAAGCATCCCCAAGGACACACGCATCTCACAGACTTTTCCTAGATGGCTGGAGCTGGTTCACTCTAGTGCTGCCCAGGTTGCACTATGGCTTTTTCCAACCCTGGTAGAACAGACCCTTCCCATGGATCTTCCAAATTGTCTTGGGCCAGAAAATTATTTCACTCAGTCTTTCTGTGGGTTCCGCTTCTCTAGAATTTGGTTAGAGTCATAACTTTAAGTCATTTGGAGTGGTCTGGGATAGAGCTTCTGGGATTTCCTGCCTTTCACTCTGCCATCTTGGCTCCCAGAAAATTGAGGCCTTGAGAGGTAAAAGAACTCATACAAGGAAATACAGACAATCCAAGGCAAAGGCATGACTGGAACTCAGTTATCCCAGATCTCTTTTGAGTGTTTCATCCACTCCATCAAGATACTCTACCCAACTTCAAAAAGTTACTTCACATTCACAATATAAAAGTAAATTAAATATAAATCTTAATATATATATACATTTATATATAAATGTGTATGAGGGGAGAAAAAGAGAGAGAGAGAGAGAGTTTGCAAGTTTGCACATAATTTTAGGCAAGATTTTTTTGCCTACCATATCTATTCATCAAATCTATGTACATCATAACATATCAATATAAATTTATAGAAGAAAGAGCTTTTATCCACAATCTAAATACTTTACAGATGAATAAGGCATAGAAAGATTAAGTGATTTGAATAAACTCCCTCTGGTAATGTGAAAGCTAGTATTTGAATCAATGTTATAGGGATCCAAATCTAGGACTCTTTCCACTGTTAATAAATTGTGTCTATCAATGTGTGTGTATGCTTACTACTTAAGACAGTGAGGAAATAAAAATAGAATTATCTCCCAGGTTAAAGTTACCATTTGGGTCAAAACATCCTAGCAACTATCATGTTTCTTCAAAAGAAAAAATAAAGGGGTGGCTAGGTGGCCCAGTGGATAGAGCACCGGCCCTGGAGTCAGGAGTTCAAATCCAGCCTCAGACATTTAATAATTGCCTAACTGTGTGACCTTGGGCAAGTCACTTAAATCCATTGACTTATATTTTTAAAAAAAGTTAAAAAAAAGAAAAAGTAAGAGCCAATCAAGTATTTGGGGGGCAATTAAAATAATATTAGCTAGGTCCTGACTTGAGAGAAATACTCTGCTTAATCCAATTTGAAAAATTGTTTGGTTATAGTTTCATTTTCATAATATAACTTAACAAGATTATATTGAAATCACAGACTTTAATATGCACCCCCAGAATACCTATTGCTACCCAAAACATGAATTCTGCTCCCCTAATGAGTTCTCAAGCAAATAAATGATCATCTAATACTTCAATCAATCAACCAATCAACAAGCATTTATGAAGTACATTGTTTTAAGTACTATGGCTATAAAGACATAAATAAAATAATTTCTGCCCTAATAGAGCTTATTTTCCATAGGGAAAAATAAAGTATATTTCCAGATAAGTGTGTGTGTGTGTGTGTGTGTATATATATATATATATACACACAGAGATATGTGCATATGTATGTATATTCAAAATAAATATAAGAAAATGGAGAGAACATCAGCAGCTCAGGGCTTCATGCTAGAGATCATACTTAGCTTGACTTCAAAGGAAATTTGAGATTCTCATTGAAAATAGGCACATGTTCTGAATTTCAAAAAAAGGGAAGAAAATAGAATATATAAATTATAGACCAGGAAAAAGAATTGTTGGGATGTTCCAAGTTCTGCCACCATAACTCAACAACCTTTCTTGAACCATTCAATTGTATCTAGCACTTGTAGTCCTGGGTACTCTGAACCTACTGGGTTTGTTTGGGGGACAATCTGTCTCCTTTCTCAATAACTTCAATATATTCCTTTTGGGTTACCTTCTTGACCTTCCCTTCTTAAAGATTTCCTATCATATTTTCCCCAGAGACAGTTCAAAATCTCTTCTCTTTCCACTCTGTAAACTCCATCCCTATTCTTTCTTCTCTTCCATAGAGTATCTGCTTTTCCTCCAAGGTTAAGAAGAGTAAGCTTCCTCAACTCCCTTTCTCCACAGTCACAGCCTCTCTACATCTTCTCTCGTCTTCTCATTTTTTTTAGGTTTTTGCAAGGCAAATGGGGTTAAGTGGCTTGCCCAAGGCCACAGGGCTAGGTAATTATTAAGTGTCTGAGACCGGATTTGAACCCAGGTACTCCTGACTCCAAGGCCGGTGCTTTATCCACTGCACCACCTAGCCACCCCTCATCTTCTCATTTTTGCTTTGACTCCACAAAATAAAGAAGATAACAAAACACTATACCTGTGACCTTGTTCCATAAAAATAAATAAGTAGATAAATAAATAAATAATTTTTTTTCTTTACTGACTCTTTCCCCTTTGACTAAAAAATATGCTCAGGTCTCCCCCCAATCCTAAAAATTAACAAATAAACAAACTAATAGAGTAATAAATAATTGATAAGCAGATAAATTAATGTTTCTTTTTTGCTATTCCCTTGATCAATCACATTATTTCTTTCCTCCCTTTCAAAGCAGAAATCCTTCCATATTCAAAATTCTGCTTTAATCTTTAATCTCTTCTTACCTCTTGTACAAGGATAAGAACTGGGAAAGAGCCAGGATAACTCCCTCAAGCAATGCAGGTTGGTTCATTCTCTGAAACATCTTCCCAGAGAGCTGCCTAGAGCACTGAGCAGTAAATGATTTGCTGTGGGTCACATAGCTTATCTGTGTCAAAGGCAAAATTTGAACTAGATCTTCTTGGCTTCAAAACTCATTTTCCATCCGTTTTACCCCATTGTCTCTCATCTTTTATATAAAGTTATTTTGAAAGCCCTATTAACTGTAAAATCTGTTTCTTCTTCCTCCTCTTCTCTCTTTCCAATTGAAACATTGTCCAAAAGAAGGAAGTTGGAGCTAGGGATCAAGTCCTGAATCTGAGACCTAACTCAAGCTATATAGTATCTAGAAAAGTCACTTAAACATGTTGAGTCTCAGTTTCCTCATTTTTCAAATGGGTACAAAGAAGTATTAACTGCTTATCTCATTGGGCTTTAAGATAAGTGATTTTTGAACCTAAAAAATATGCTTAGGGACATAGATAGTTACCACCACAATAATTAAGTACTTCATTATACCCATGTGAGCTGTCAAACTAGCCTGTTAACAGGTTTTCATACCTCCATTCCATCTCTCCCCATTTTTTTTTGTATCTCTGCAAGATTTATAGTCCTGCTGGACAAATATAATATATCCTCTGGTCAGAAACTTTTAGTGCTTCCATATTGCCTATTAAATATATTTGTAACTTCTTCAAATCATAACAGGAAGGGCAGGAATGGAAATACAATAACTACTGTCAATAGTGAAATTAATTTATCATTATTTCTTGAAATCTGGGCAGTATATTAAAAAGTTATAACTGTCTGTGTACTATATATATGTAGATATATATATATATTTAGAAAACTCTTTGAATTATTTTTATGATTTTCTTCACAGGACCCTGCCTCTTACTTTCTGAAAAAGATTATGAGAATATATATCAATGACTTGAATATGATCAGAGAAGTTCTTAAAGTTTCCTAATTTCTTGTCCTTTGTTCACAAAACGACTTCTTGGAAGCCATCATTTCAGGTGCAGGGAGCAGAGAAAAGAGGCAGAGATGTCTTGGAGGACTAAACCACCAATATTTCCTACTTGTTGCCCCTTTGATATGTACCCATTCTTCTGTGAGACAAATCTTAAAAGATAAGATAATAGAGACCAAGCAGGGATAAGGCAGATAAAAACAAACCAAGTTTGGGCAAAAACCAAGAAAGTAGTTTTGTCAGAGACCAATCTGGCTGAGGGAGAAGGGATCTCAGTACTGGAGAGCAGCCAATTGGAGACCATTCTAGGGTTTGGGGAGTCAAGTGCAGAAAGGGAGGTGAGAAAGGCAACATCTGAGAACTTCAATTAATGAAAAGCTTGAGTACTTTATACTTCATGGACATTTCATGCCATCTTCTTAGGCTCTATTTTTCACTTATTCTGGTGAATACAACTCCTACACTGGGGCCCCATGAAGAAGCATTCACTATATCTAGCCAGTTAGGCCCATCATGCTATTCTCAGTCAAAAAGTGAGTATCAGGTATTTTTTTCACAAATCGAATTTTGTTAATCATGGGCATAAAGAGGAGTTGGTGCAGTCAAAGTTCCTGTTTAAAGCAATTCTTTAGCTTATCGTTTGTAATATAAAAAAATCTTTGAGTTTCTTTATCCATTTAGTAATTGGTTTTATAAGTTCATATTATATTTGTGTGATTATTTTAAAGTAAGACACTTTTAAGCTTTTTTTGTTTCCTGATCTTGGCAACTTCCCTCCAAAAGTTCATTATTTGTATTTCTAATCCAAAGATATATTTCCAAATTAGGTTATATTTTAAAACTGCACTGTGCCAAACTAGAATTCTAATTCGATCACTCTATGGTTTCCAAATAATTAATCCTCAAATCTAGGTTTAAGGACAAAATTATGCCTACACATACAGAATCACAGGAGACAAAATTGATGCTATGCATCCTTCATTCTCAAAGAGAACCAATGACCTCAGGAGGGTGATGTTTTGACATGCAAGTGAATTTGATTCAAGTGAAACAAAGCTGTGAAAAGTCATCAAAGTCACTATTTCTTCCAGAGTCAGGAAAAACCTGTGGCAAGACATAGGTCAAGAGGACAATGAGAACTGATGCAGTGAAGACCTGCCTTTTTAAGGACATCTTTCCCAGGTCTCAGTTTGTCCAAGGCAGCACCCATTCAATAATTAAAGGCTACTTAAGAATTGAAACAAAAAAAAAAGCCTAGTTTCATAAAAGTATCAATCTGAGAATCTCATAGATTCTGGTCAGTAGAGAAAAAAATTGCTATCTACCTTAACTCTGGGTCAATAAAAACCCAAACAATTAGCATTGAAACTTGGACTGGGTCCTCTATCTTTGACCAATCACTGACAGAGTGATTTGGATGTAAAGGTCAAGTGAAATAGTTCCTTTTAAATCACAATGAGTTTGTGCTCAAAGACTGGTTTTTCAGAGCTATGTTTCAGGAGAGATCAGAAGTGAAAACCACAAGACAAAAGAATTATTTGTTCTAGTTTTTCAATATACAAACTAATTCAATTTGATTGAAAGCCAGCCTTTTCTTTTCTTTTGTAATCTTGACAATATTTGACAATTTGACTTTTGTTGCTCAGTTAATTTTCAGTCATGCCCAATTCTTTGTGACAACATCTGGAGTTTTCTTGGTAAAGATACTGAAGTGGTTTGCCATTTCCTTCCCCAGCTCATTTTTCAGGTGAGGAAACTGAGGCAAACAGGGTGAGGTGTCTTGCTCAGTGTCTGAGATGAGATTTGAACTCAGGTCTTCCTGACTACAGGTCCAGTATCTAGCCACTGCACGGTCCAGGTTAAATTGACTACATGTGTGATAGTGTTAATTCATCAGAGTAGTTCCTATCATGTTTTTTCTACATTTAATTATTTGATCCAAACAAAAATAATACTATTTATAAAGCATTTTATTGCTACAATGTGTATTAGATCATCATTATTATTATTATGTGTTATCCTCACAATAATTATATGGGATATGAATGTTATAAACATCACCATTTCCCCAGAGTTATTATCTACATTTTCCAGAAGAGAAAAATAAGACTTGAAGAATTTTCTTCATACTGAATATATGTGAAATGACTGGGCATGGACTAGAATCTAGCTCTGCTTTTTCTAAATCTAGCAGTCTGACTTACCAGAGACCATGAAAATAGAGATATAAGAGTCTCACTATTTTCATCATGGCTAGGTTTGTCCAGATGAATAAGACACTACCAGGCCAGCTAATTTGAAGTCCCTGCTTATTCACACTCTGGCTTTTCAAAAGGTTTGTTTGCAAAGGTGTGCTCAAGCCAGCTTGAAAAATGAGAGCTGATTATGAAACTTTTAGTGTGAGAATTGGTTTCTGTTGTTACTGTTGTCATTCTTCAGACTTGACTGACTTCATGATCCCTTTTAGGGTTTTCTTTGCAAAGATACTGGAGCGACTTAACATTTCCTTCTCCAGTTCATTTTACAAATTAGGAAACTGAGGCAAACAGTGTTTAAGTGATTTGCCCAGGGCCATACAGTTTGCTAAGTGTCTGAGGATAGATATGAACTCGGGAAGAGGAGTCTTCCTGACTCCAGGCTCTATCCACTGTGCCACCTATACCTTGCAAATTAGGGAAAACTAGAAATCAGGGCTTGATTTAATGTTTTGTGGATTGTCTATGCTTAAGAAAGTGTTGGATAAAATGTCAATAATAAAGATTAAATTTAAGTGTGTCCAGCATGCATTTGTTCCTACAAACTGAAGTTGAGTCCTGCATACTTTTTTCCCCCAGAGAGTCAATTGTTAAATATTTATCCCAACCCCCTTGAATATAGCCTGTCTAACTGGTTCAAACTATCCAAGGCTTCTTAGGTTGTGATAAAAAAAAAAAATTATCCGCAATCCCTTCAGTAAATTCTTGTTAACAATAGGAATGTGGTCCTGCCAGTGGTGGAACCTAGCAGAGGAATCTCATCTGCCAACAGATGGGAGGACAAATGAAGCGGGATGTGTCAGCTGGATAATGATACATGTCAATAGCAACCTAATGCTAAGCTATCAGCCTAAATTGGAGCCTTTGAAGCATAATCCTCAGACACTCTCATTCCCAGGCCTATACAATAATATGGAAATCACTTTTGGTGCTGGTCTGGGAGGCAGCCTGAATGAGGTAGAATTGATAACTGCCTACAATGCCAGTGGAAGGAGAAAGGGAGCACGCCCCTGTCCTTGCCTGGCTTTTCCACGGCTCTCCTGGGGTGACAATTTTCAAAAGTGAACCTTTAAACGTGATACAGAAATGGTCTACAAAATCCTACTGCCTAAGGTGAAAGGATTTGAAAAATTGTCTCAATATTAATGCACAATGAGTACGGAAGCCCTCCCTTGGAGGGAGGGAAATATCACCAGACAGGGCTGCTTTCATTTTCAGTAGATGCACAAGGGAACTAGAAAGCACCTAATGTGTGTATGGGGGAGGAGAGGAAAAGAGAAAAGAGGAGAGGGGGGGATTTGTCTGTGACCTATGAATGTTTTCATACAGAATTCCATCGCACAAGATGACTTCAACAACTCCCCCAAGAGGAGATCTCTTGACACCTATCTCTTCCACTCATCCCCACTCACTATTAGAAGTTACTGTTTGTCCATTTTTGAAGAAGATCATGACATCAGGGTGGTGATACCATGACAAGCACATGGATTGGATTTGAGTGAGGGGGATGCTGTGCCATATTATCAGCCTCACTTTCTCCTCCAGAGCCATCTAGGTCCTGTGACCAGAAATAAATCAGGACAACTGTAGATGGCCCTGGATGCAAGGAAATCAGGATTAAGTGACTTGCCCAAGGTCACACAGCTAGTATGTGACAAATGTCTGTGGTTGGATTCAAATTTCCATCCTCCTGACTCCATGGCCAGTATTCTATACATTGTGCCACCTAGCTGACCTTATTAGAAGATAAAACAAGGAAGAGAGAAAATATGCATCTTTTGTTTTGTGATCATCCTTTTTATTTAGGGATTCTTTTATTTTATTTAGGAATTCTTACTCAAATCCTTCAGAGAGGTACCATGTTGTAGTAGACTGAATACAAGAGAACTATCTCTGCATTGAGAGGAACTGATCCAAATCCCACAACCTACATAAAATTGTGTGATCTTGGTAAAGTCCCTTGACTATCTTGAGCCTCAGTTTCCTCTTTTTTTTTAAATAAGGACAATTGTGTTAGATGGTCAAAGGTTCTTGTAGTGAGATATCTGTAAAGTGCTTTGCAAACTTTAAAGCACCATATCAATGTTAGCTACTATGGTTTTACGTAGGTAGGTAACACAGAGGATAGAAGAGAGAACTTAGAATCAAAATTTATCTTTATGAATTCAAATCTGGTCTCAGCCACTCAGAAGTTATGTGACCCTGAACAAGTCACTTGACCCTGTTTGCCTCAGTTGTCTCATATGTCAAATGAACTGGAGAAAGAAATGGTAAACCACTCCAGTATCTTTATCAGTAAACTCCAAAGGGAGTCATAAAGAATCAGACACAGTTGGAACAATAATAATTTTAATCTCAAAAGAAATAGTAGAAGCAAGACTCCTTTTTTTATGGCTGACCTCGGGAACTGTAGACTACATCAGTAGGTTTGACTATCTAATGGGCAATCAATCAGGTATTGGCCCTATGGTATTCAGGAAAAACTACATTTCTTGGTCTTTCAGAAGAAAGAACTCTGTCATCCTTGACATTATGTTCTGAGAACTTGCCTCTTGGGTTTGGAAGTGATTTACATGGATCTGTAAGAAAGAAAGAATGCATGTTCTGTGAATTGTTGGTTCTAGAATTTGACTAGCTGATATGATAGATCACAAAAGAAGTTTCAATTCTTTGGCAGCTTTCTATATCATTGTACTTGGGGCTACTGGAAAACAGGAAAAATCCTGCATTTAGAATCAAAGGATATGGGTTGGAATTCCAGTTTTGCTACTTACTGGTTGTATGATATTGAACAAACTACTTCATCTCTGACAGGTCTTTTAAATAAGATGGTTAGACTAAATCATAGAAACATAGAATTAGAGGTGGAAGACACCATAGAATTCATCTAGTACAAACTCTTATAAATGAGAAAGCTGAACTCCATGAAAGTTAAATGATGATTTGGCGAGGTACATACCTGTAAGTAAGTGTCAGATTTGTTATCGTTCAGTCTTTTCAGTCACGGCTGACTTTACATGACCCTACTTGAGATTTTCTTGGCAGACATACTGGAGTGGTTTGCCATTTCTTTCTACAACTCATTTACAGATAAGATCACTAAGGTTAAGTGAATTGCCCAAGATCACCCAGCTAGTAAATGTCTGAGTTCAAATTTTAACTCAGGAAGATGAGTCTTCATTACTCCAGTATAGCACTCTATCCACTTTGCCATCTAACTGCCTAATAGGTGTCTAATTAATATGGTTGATTGATTGGCTGATCCCAATCAAGAATGCTTTAAACTGTACTCAGATGCCTTTGATCAATATTAAAGTCTTATTTGCCAATAGAGAGAACTGGCCAAAAAGAAAGATACCTCAGTCTGAGATCTTCAAGTTGATTTGTCTTAACCATAATTCAAGACCAAGCTATTCCACCCCAATCACTATGATTGGTTCATTTGAGGGATGAAGAAGGAAGAAAAGCATACTTTATTTTTATTTGCATCCCTAGACCTTAATCTGATATGGTACATGGTGGACAAAACCTTACAGAGTGACTGACTGACTGCTTCTCATTATTGACAAGAGTAGCACCTTTCCATTATTATCACAGACTGGAACATAAAGGAAGCATTGCTTCCTCTCATCCTCAGCACCAATCCCCTGTTTCCTTGGTCCAACTACGCACTGAGCAGAATTGTAAGAAATACAATTACTTTGATCACGATAGGTCATTAGTCTCATCAAGCAAGCAATAAACATGCAATTATTAACAACTACTATGTGTCAGATTCTTTGCTAGAAACTGGAGATAACAAGATAATTAATTAAATAATACTACTTTAAAGAGCATATAGATATAGATATAAACACAAATATATATACACACACATACACACAGAGAGAATAAATATACAAAATAAATAAATGCAAAAAGATACATTCAGTTAAATAAAGATCTAGAAAGATAAATTGAGACCAAGTTGTAGAAGACTTCAAAAACTAAGCAGACAAGTTTATATTTCATTTTAGATCCCTAGGGATCCACTGGAATTTATATAGTAAGACCTATAATTATGAAATATTACTTTGGCACTACAGTACCAAGGCCTGGACTCAGAAGGCTCACTTTCCTGACTTCAAATCAGACCTCAGACACATTTTTGCTCTGTGATCCTGAGCAAGTCTTCTTACCTTGTTTGCCTCAGTGTCTTCATCTGTAAAATGAACTGGAGAAAAAAAAATGGCAAGCCATGCCAGTACTTTTACCAAGAAAACTCCAATTAGGGTGATGACGAATAGGACACAACTGAAAATGATTGAACATCAACAACAAAACTTTGCAGCTGTTTTGCAAATGGATTGGAGTAGGTAGAGACTAAAGGCTGAAAGACAATTAAGAGACTATTGCCAGAGCAGAAAGGAAAAATAATGAAGATCTGAACTAAGTGATAGTTTTTTGAATACAAAGAAAGACTAAAATATGAGATACAGTGAAAAGTGAATGCCAATATTTAACAACTGATTGGATATATAGGGTGATTGAATTAGTTGTTGAACATACCACAAATGTTTGAGACCTAAGAGAATATAAAAATGGTGGTATCTCGGGAAAAAATGGGAAAGTAGGTTTGGAGGAATGATAATGGAAGTTCTCGATATTTTGAGATGTCTCCAGGACATCTTGTTTGAAATAGATAATGGACAATTGGTAATTCAGAACAAGAGGTGAGGAAGAGTTGGGTGTGCATATATGTGAAACATCTTCATAGAGACGATAAATAATTTCATTGGAGTTCATGACATCACAATAAAAAGTGGGAAGAGCCAGGATATAGTATTTAGGGTATATTTCTCTGCCTGTAGAGAAGACTGAAGAAGAATGGTCACAAGGCAGAAAGATAATCAAGAGAAGATTGTATGTCATGAAAAGTCAGAGAGGAAAGAGTAACAAGCACAAAAGAGCGGGCAATATTGCCAAATATTACAGAGACATCATGGTGAATAAAGATTTAGCAAAGACCATGGAGTGTTCTCCATGTGTTCCAAGAGAGTGATGAGGTCAGAAGTATGAGAGAAGTTTTCCTTGACAAGAAGTGTCAGTAGAAACTGGGAGAAAAGAGGAATGAGTACAGGAGCATGTCAAAGGTTGCGAGATGAAGAAAGTGGGAGAAAATTGAGATTTAGGTGAATGGCCTCAATTTTCTCAGTAAATAGAAAATGCCTCATTTAAGAGAGAAGAGAAAATTTAGAATAATTTCTGTGGGAACAGAATAGGGGACTCAAGAAGGAAAAAAATGAATAAACTGACTATATGTAGTGAGGGTTCAGTTGTAGTTGGGTAACATGAATTTATAGTGTAATTATGTGACTTCCTCAAGTTCTGTTAAACAGCACCTAAGTAGAAGCAAGGGAAGTAGATGGTAAGTTTGGCAAGGGATGAGCAGATGTGGAGTACAAAGTTGACTTAACTAGGTTAACAATAGAGACAAAAATAGGAAAGGAGAAAATTGAAGTCAAAACAGGGGCAATGGTCTGAGCAATCACTCTGAGATTGAGGGTTTGAAGGTCCAGATGGGGGAAAAATTATAGGTTTAGGAGGAGTGAGGCAAAGGAAAAGATCATGATGATTATTTCAGACTACTTTCCAGAGACGATTTTGATAGGAATTTAGTGAAATAGTTACATATAAATCCTGAATCTCTCTATAACTCCTAGATGAAGAACATAGGAAAGCCAATGGAATTCCAGATTTGTCAGGGACATATGACTTCAAAAGTCCTTCTGCTGATTTTTAATGGCTTCTTTATCTTGACCAAGTCACTTTATCCATCTGAGCCTCAATTTCCCCATTTGAATATGGAGAAAATATCTATAGTACTGACACCAGTATAAAAATCAAATCAAAATAATATATGTAAATCAGTGTAAATATTAAAGCATCATGTAAATATCTGTTATTATTATATTTATTATTCTAGAAAAATGGGTTGGATTTACTCCTGATATTTCTTGACTACAGATCTTGGCAGCTACTAAGTACGATGTGTCCTGGTTGTTTGATACAACACTGGAGAAAATCCTTCCCACATAATTTTGTGCAAAAATGGATCTTCTGTGATAGGTGGTAAATAAATACAAAGACAGATATTACTGCTTAGTGTTTACAGGCCATCTTTCAAATGGGGCTCCCAAAGAACTGTACAAACATTAAAAGGACTCATTATCCCCACTTTGCATGAAGAGGAAAGCATTTGATTTTTTAGAAAGAGCCTCTTACAAAGATATCCAAGCATAATTATTACTGCAGCCTCATATCAGTACTGTTGGGGAAAATACAAAGTTTCAAAGTACAATGAAATTTCTAGCAAATTAAATACTTGACAACAGAAGAAAGGAAATATTTAATAAAACACATAGCTGTAATTGGAATTCCCTCTCATAGTGAATTCAGAAATGGACTTGGCCATAAAAGTGTTGGTTAGTATTATGGAGAAAACAAAAATAAAAAGATGTTGAAATTATTCATATTGTTACATAGCAGAAGGTTCAAATATTCAAAATTTGAAAATGTAAGAGCCACAGGATATGTCCCTAATAATTAGGAGAAATGGCTTCTGTGCATCCCAGTCATAATGGATCTGTAAAAAAAGAAAAGTCACTGACTTAAGAGCCAGAGAAACTGGGTTCATTTCCTGCTCCTCATGAATGCTACCTAAGTCTTGAGATTCTCAGTTTCCTCAAGTATAAAAATCAGGCAATTGAATTTGATGATGCTAAGATCTCCTCCAGCTCTAGAAGTATGGCCCTAACAAAATATCTCTGATGAGACATTATATAAAAACCCCTATACCATCCCACCATTCTAATTATATTTTGTCTAGACTATTTTAATAGCATTCTAACTAATCTCCTTGCCTTCACTCATTCATTCTCAATCAATAAAACTGCCAAATTAATCTTCTTAAAGCCCAGTTCTTGTATCTCTCCCAACTTACTAAAAACCTTCAATGGAGCCTGATTTCCTACTGAATGAAGTCCAAGCCTTCTAGCCTATAATTCAATCATCTTTTTGATCCAATGTGGATTTACCTACTCAGCTTTATTTTTTCATACTCCTTGTTACAGATGAAGCATTATAAAGAAATTGGACGGCTTGATGTTCCCTTCACACGATTTGTGCTTTTCCACTATACATTTATTCACATTATTCCTACTTCCCATACTACCTTTGCCTATTGAAATTCTACCTATTCATGGAAAAGCATCTCCTTTATGAAACTTTTCTTGATAATTGATGTGATAGAATAAAGCAGTGGACTTAGAGTCAGAAGATATCTCCATTCAAATTCAGCTTATTTATTAACTGTTTGACTATGGGCAATTAAACCTCTGTGTCAGAGAGTAAAACTACAGCCTAACTCAAAGACTAAATCAGTTTTGCTTTTCTTATCCTTGCATACATACACACATATGAATGTGAAAATAAGAGTAATAGCTCTGTGTCGAAGCAGAATAACCCTTCCCCCACTCCCTCTCTTAGAAATATTAAGCACTGACATTTATCCTATTCTGAAGTCCTGTGGCTCATTTGAAAAAGAAAGTTGTTTTTTTCCATAACTATCAATTCAGAAATAATGTTCTACTCCCATTTCTTCTGATCAACTCAGGAAAGACTCCTCCCTGAAGTCATTAGAGCAGTGGCAAGGGCAAGGGCCCTTGATTGATCCACCTAAGACAGGATTACAGTCATTATCAGATGAAGAGAAGACAGAAGTCTGATTTCCTCAGTTAATGGAAGCCTGTCTTGAGTTCACCCCTGACCAGTTGGAAAGGAGAATCCTTGGAGGAAGTAGTTAAAGGATTGAATGGTTTTAAGAAAATGTGCTTATAGAAAACTGGGATCATTGTTCTGATGGATGAAACAAAATGTTAACTTGACCCCAAATTTTAGAAGTTTTATCTCATTACAGAATTGTGTATATATATTTTAACTATATAATAAATTATAACTGAAAAATGACTGTTGGAAAGAGATTTTTTTTCAGAGCCAAAGGGTAATTTCCCACATCTTTAGCTTTTTATAGCTCCTTTTCCCTTACACCTCCCTTCTTCTGTCTCTGTCTTCCTTCCTCCCTGCCTTTAGGTCTATCTGTCTCTCTGTCTCTATCTCTGTCTCTGTCTCTGTCTCTCTCTGTCTCTCTCTTCTTTCTCTCCCAACAGAAATGCTTTGGTTCGAATAATCAAAATTGTTTCTGCTAGGCTTTCATCTAAAATAAAGAGGACAGAACTTTATCCATTCCTGTGTAGGAGATTTCAAATAAAAACAGGGATACTTGTGTTAGATAGCATACACACACTAATCCATTTTGCTAGTTAGGAAATTGAGGCCCAGAGAAATGGAGTTATTTGCCTAAGGTCACATAGGTAATAAGTGACAAAACTCCTTCTTGAACTGAGGTCCTCTGACTCCAAATCCAGACCTCTTTCCACTGAACTACCCTTCCCCTTTGTATAACCCCAGATGCAAATAGAAATCATTCCATTGTAGGATGAAAAAAGGAAGAAATTATTTTTTAATATGTATTTACAGAATGAAAAAGTAGTTGATTCTAAAGACTACTCAAGTTTATCTTCATGAGAACATTTAGTGAAAAGAAACTATCATAAAAATCTTCAACAGGTCATCACAACAGTGCATTGTAATGACATCTACTTCCCCAATTAATAAATGATCAAAGGATAGGAACAGACAGTTTTCAAATGATGAAATTAAAGATATATACACATATATATGTATATATACATATATACATATATATATATAATCATATGAAAAAGTGCTCCAATCATTATTGGTTAGAGAAATGCAAATTAAAACAATGAGTTATCTTCTCTCATCTATCAGATTGGCCAGGATGAGAAAAGGGGAAAATGATCAATGTCAGAGAGGTTGTAGGAGGACTGGGATATTGTTGCATTGCTGGTGGAGTTGTGAATGGATCCAGCCTTTCTGGAGAACAATATGGAACTATGCCCAAAGAGCAATAAAACTGCTCATACCTTTTGACCCAGCAGTTCCACTTCTAGGCCTATATCCAGAAGAAATTATAAAAAAAAGGGAAATGTCCTACATGTTCCAAAATATTCATAGCAGCCCTTTTTGTAGTTGGCAAATAATTGGAAATTGAGGGGGTGCCCATCAATTGGGGAATGGCTAAACAAGTTATGATACATGAATTCTATGGAATACCATTGCTCTATAAGAAACCATAGATGATTGGACTCTAGAGAAGCATGGATCAGATGCTGAGCAAAGGAAATAGAACCAAGTGAACAATGTACATATCAACAACAGCATTGTGAGATGAACAAACCTGATATAAGCAGCTCCTCTCAGCCGTTCGGAGAGCTAGGATAACTATATTAGACCAGCTATGGATTGTTATCCCCATCCAGTGGAAGAAAAACAAAATAAGACAAAACAAAACAACACACACACACACACACACACACACACACACACACACACAAAACCCCTTCAGAATCTGATGAAAACTTTATAAAAATTATCTCTTACATATCTCTTTCCCTTAATCCTAATTCCTCATACTGAAAATAACCATTATTCAACTGTAAACATGTTTATCAAAATATATATGTACAATGCTAACCTGACTGTTCACCACTGAGGGGAGGCAGGGTGGGAAGGAAGAGTGGTAGAAAAATTTGTAACTTAAAAATATAAATGTGCATATTGATGAAAATAAATAAATTAAGTGAAATCTGCTAACCTGAACTTTATAGGCCAAACGAAATAATTAAAATGATGAAATCTATCTTGTAGTTTGCCAGCAGAATCATGTATAGTAATAAAAAATGGAATTACATGCTTTTGCTGCCCACATGTGAGATGGCATCCCATCAGAGAACTCATTGCTTTCATAAAGACCTGCACTGGGGTGGCTAGGTGGCACAGTAGATAGAGCACCAGCCCTGGAGTCAGGAGTACCTGAGTTCAAATCCAGCCTCAGACACTTAATAATGACCTAGCTGTGTGGCCTTGGGCAAGTCACTTAACCCCATTTGCCTTGCAAAAACCTAAATAAAATAAAATAAAATAAAATAAAATAAAATAAAGACCTGCATTGTAAGAAAGGGGACAGCAAAAGGAGGACAGAAGAGGAAGGAAAAGTATCATCAGTAAAGGCGGGGGTGGGGTGTGGAGAAAAGGAAGGAAAAGTATCAGTAAAGGGGGAAGGAAGAGGAAGAAAACAAGAAAGGAGGATTTGGTAAAAGAAGGAAGAAGAAAAGAGGATCAGGAGAGAGAAAAAACAAAGAAAATAAGAAAAAGGACAAAAGAAGAAAGAAGGGAGAAGAGAAGAAGGAGCAGAAGGAGGAAAAGGAAGAATAGAAGAAAGAAGAAGGAGGAAGAAGACAGAAAAAAGGAGCAGGAGGAAAAGGAGAGAAGCAATAGAAACAGGGGGATCAGCGACCACTGTTATAGAAGTTATAAGCAAGATCTGTGACTGGTTAAAACATTTTCTAATAAGGCCAAGGTCATCAGTTATATTCCAAATTGAACAGTTACCTTTGCTCCTTTCCATGGAGATAGAAAACATTGGTCTCAGGGGGAGCCAAACAAGAGAATGTGGCTGGCTCATCAGAAATCTAAGAGTACTGCTGGATATTCATAAAGTGTCTTCCCACTTATCCACAGTGGGTCATCTTTGCATGTGATTGATACCCATTAGACAAGAGCAGCTGAAGAGAGCTAAAATGTCAGGGCTGTTTGATCTAAGATGCATGCATACAAGGTAGGGATTTCTCATTAGAAACACCCGATGGCACAATTTATCTCATTTTATCCATTCTTACACCACTTTTATAATGATGAGAACAAAACAGAGAGAAATGAATAAGAAATCAGACAGTGCAGGATAATCTAATTATCGCAGAAGAAGCAAAATTGAGTCAAAGACTGGGCAAAGGTCACCAGGACCTCTATTATTTTCCCATCATAGGCAGGGTTGCACATTTTTTAAATTTAAATGTTGTTCCCACATCTGAATCTACAAGCCTTTCTCTCCCATTGTTTCCCTTCTTGAACTGTGTCCACCCAGATGTTTTAAATCAGTTCAAAATGGTTTCCTCTCTACATCTAACTAGCATTTTTCAGTAGGAATAAGGAAAAAGAAGACTGTAAGTGGAAGAAGAGGAAAGATTTCAATAATTATACTAAGGAACCCAATGACTGACAAGATTAAAAAAATAGAGAGCCAGAAAGAACCGGAGAAGGTATCTATCCCAACCCCCCTCATTTTGTAGATGAGAGAATTAAAACCTATAATATTAGTATTTTAATGATTTTCTTCAGATCACATAAGCAATTTGTTGCAGAACAAGGATTTGAACAGAGGACCTTTGACTGTAAGGTCAGTGTTCTAGGTTTATCCCAATTTTCAGATATTGTACTACTATGAAATGCAACTCAATAAAATTCAACAATAATTTATTAAATGCCTACTATAGACAAACCATAATGCTAGATGTGAAGGATGCAAAGACAAAAATGAAACAATCCTCATTCTGTAAGAGTTTAAATACCACTGAAGTTTAAATACTACCCTAGAAGGGCACAACATTCAATTTGATTTCATTCAATAAACATTTTTTTTTTTGCTATTTTTGTTCCATCATGCCCAACTCTTCACGATCCCATAATGGGATTTTCTTGGCAAAGAAACTGAAGTAGTTTGTCCTTTCCTTCTCCAGTGAATTAAAGCAAATAAAGATTAAGTGAGGTCAAATTTGAATTCCTATCTTCCTGACTCCACTGAACCACCTAGCTATCTCGATTTTTTTATATGCCTTTTATGTGTAAGTCCATTATTTTGTGCTAAATGATCCCCAAATGGAACATTGTTGTGAATTTGCCTCCAATAATACACAATTCAAGTTATCTGTATTTTCATGTGCTGTGAGGTACTGGTTCTCATCCTTTCACAAGATTCTCCTAATATTGGGGAGTTTTTTCCTTGCCGTCTCCTGACATCAGAGCTGTACATCACTTATCCCTCACTCTTACCACATAGCCATTCCATATTCTACTTTAATTGTACAGTTTTTGTTGACAGTCCTTACTCTGGTACTTTCTTATTTGTGATTTTGTTAGATTCTAGGCATATTCATTGCTTTTAGAGGGAGATTTTATTTTTAATCCTTCAGACTCTTCAGTTTTTCAAGAACCACAACCAACACTGACACCTATAGAATAGTAGCATAAAAAAATGATGTGACTTTTATTCTTAGAAGGTTTGAGGTCATTAAAAGTCAACAAGGTCATCAAAAGCCAACAAAATCAGAGTTCCATCTTCACCTGTTTTTCCAAAGAGTTTATACAGAATTGGAACCAGTTGTTCCTTGAATGTTTGATAGAATCCACTTGTGAATCCATCTGGCCCTGGAGATTTTTTCTTAGGGAGTTCAATGATGTCTTGTTGAATTTCTTTTTTTGATATAGGGTTATTTAGGTGTTTAATTTCCTCTTCATTTAACCTAGGCAACTTATATTTTTGTAAATATTACTCCATTTCATTTAGATGGGAGTGATAATCAACCTTCAGGCACAATTTTGGAGTGTCTGTGACAGAGAATGCCATCTGTATCCTGAGAAAGAATTGTGGAATGTGACTACTACTTTTAATTTAAAAAAAAAAAATTGTCTTATTATATAATTCTGCTATATCTCATACTATATATTTTGTCTTTAAGGATATGATTTCTCTCTCATCACATTCAACTTAGATCCATCCATACTATAGGAATGATGTAAAGATTAGCAAACTGCCTTCTGTGGGGGGGGGTGAGGGGAGGGAAGGGAAGCTAGATTGGGAAAAATTGTAAAACTCAAAATAAATAAAACCTTTCTAAATTTTTTTTAAAAGTCAACAGTCATCTGAGGCTAAAAAAAAAAATTTCCTTAAAAATCAAGCCCCCAGTTATAAACACACATTCCCAAGTCTTACTTTCTACCATGATGGAATGGTTTCTAGCAACAATATGCTGAATCACTTATTTGCTGCGTTATGCTAAACAAGCAATTTAACTTCTGCCTGACTCAGTTTTCTCTTCTGTAAAATAAGTATAATTGTAGCATCTACAAGATTATCGTGGGGAATAAAAAGATTATATTTGTAAAGCCCCAAATAAATGCTAGTTATCTTCTTTATTAGCATAGTGTCAGCAATAGACTGTTAATTTTAGAAGACTAGTTCAGCTAAGTACAGAGAGGGTCATCACCAATAGGCAGATTAATTGGAGAATATAATGTTAGACTGGTGTTGGGAAGACTTGACTCACATCCTGTTTCAGACACTTACTGGAATGATCCTAGACAAACCATGAAGTTTCATCATCTGTTAAGTGAGGAATTTGGATCTGATGACCTCCATGTTCTCTTCCAACTCAGATTTAGGATCCTATATGTGATGAATTTCCTAGTAATGGCAATCCAAGATACAAAGGCATTGGCAAACCAAAACTGAAATACATCCTATCATCCAAACAAAAATGGCCATAAGCAAATAAATAAGAAATCTTAGTCTAATTCTCTTAATAAACATATTACAGATACAGTATTTTTAAAGTCATTCCCATAAGAAAGTCATACTAGTACCTTGATGGTGGAAATTTGGAAAGGTTCAACCATTATGGAAAGCAATTTGAAACTATGCTAAGAAAGTGTGTAAAACATTCATATCCTTGAACTAGAACCCCTGTTGCTCAGCATGGAAACCAAGGAAATTAAGGCCTCATATAGAACAAAATATTAATAGAAGCACTTGTTGTAATAGCAAAGAAATGAAAACAATGCAGATGCCCATTTACTGGTGACTGCCTAAACAAATTAATAGGATATTAATGTGCTTAAGTAAATAATGAAACAAGAGATGATAGAACAGATGCAAAGTGAAATATTCAGAATCAAGAAACCATTATGCACAATAAATAACAATGTAAATGAAAAGAGCAAGAAAGAATTGAATACTGTGAAAGTATAATGATCAAGCTTGACTAGAAAGCAGAAATAAAAGGTTGTATCTTCCTTCCTTCTTTGCAGAAGTGGGAAATTATGGGAAGAACAATTTATAGATTCCCAGGTTTACTTTATATGATTCAGTAGTTTCAGTTTTTCCTGAACTGCTTTTTTGTTTGATTTTTTCTTATAAGAAACGGGAGGTGAAATGGGGAGGAATATACTGGAAAAAAAAGGGTGATAGAAAAATAAAATAAAGCAATATTTTTAAAAAGGCTTGCCCACAAAAAAAAAATCACATGGGATCTCTTCTCTTCAATAGCTTTTCTGCAAAGGGGAAAAATGGTGCAACAGAGAGATTTTCACCTTTTGTCACTGAAACTACAGCAGTAAAGCATCAGTTTCTTGAACAACATCATATCAAAGCCATGTGACCTTTGCTGCCATGTGAAGAGTGAGAAATTCTCTAAATTTAATCAGTCAGAAGGATGAACCCAAGAGCTGCCTCCTGACTGAGAAATCCAGAAGAAGGGCAGAGGGGCAACTCTAAGAAATCAAGGAAAATTGAAGTTCCCCTGAGAAAGCACTTAAGAGCTCAATGTGTAGGTGTTTATAAGTTTTACTGTGGGGTTTTTTTTCCCATCTCTTTTCTACCAGATAGAAGAGATTAGGCTTCTTAGGCATAATCTGTTTTCTCTTTTTTTTTTTTTGCTGCTGCTGCTTCTGTTTGATTTGCACTTCTAAATAACATAATTATTTTATGTTTTTGTTCCTTAGTTCTAACACATTTTCAGGGAATTACTTCTTAGTTTTGCATCAATACAGTCCATTCAACATTTCAATTCATGAGGGAGAGTCGTACTGTACTTAGAAATTGTACCGTACTTTCTCTCATGATCCACTTAAAGGCTTACTAGTTTTGTGAAATTTTTTTTTTGGTAATAGCTAGTTATTTTTCCTCAAGGGGTGCTGAAACCACGCTCAAGATTTCATTAACTCAAATCTGACCTCAGACACTCGTTTTGTGTTTTTGGACAATTCACTTAAATCACTGTCTACCTCAGATTTCTCACTAAGTAAATGTGCATAATCTATAACATATAATATCTACTTCCCAAGATGGTTGTGAGGATCAGATGAAATAATATTTATATAAAGTACTCAGCACAGTGCCTGACTTTAGTTGTTATTGATTTAACTTCCTGGTGGCCTAAGTATTAAAAAAAAAAGTCACAATGACCTCAAGCTGCTCCCCAACACTTGACTAGCAGACCACCATGGTCAACATCGGTTCAGAGAAGTTGCTGTTCATCTTTCCTTCTCAAAGAGGATCATTGATATGTCAAGCATGATGTCTTGACTTGTGGATGAATTGGATATGAGAGCAAACAGAGCTACGCAAAGTCATCAGTCATTCTCTCTCATCCAGCAGCATCGAAGTCTAGTGGCAAGACAAAGTCAAGATGACTGGTGATTTCCCAGGATGCAGAGGGTGACCTTGGCCTTTCTAAATTAAAGTTGAATTTATCTGAATCAGGGCAGTATTCTCACTGAATAAATGTCTTGCTTTATTATTCATTCCCTGTTATGGTAAAATCTTCTTTTGTTAAATTTCAGAGGGATTACAAGTATCTCATTTCATTCTCATCTCAAGTAAGAGGTAGAAACTCAATATGAGTCATGCCTGGTCTACTACAGAGTGCATTCTAAGTTTGATTAAATAGGAAGAGATGAAAGATAACATTTACAGCTTGAAAAATTGCTAGTGGTCTAGTTTGAGAATTCATGAAGGGGACTAATGTCAGAAAGACATGTTGAAGCCAGATTGTGAAAGATCTTAAATAGTGGGATAAAGAGTTTGTATTTTAGCCTAAAGGCATCAGGGAATTACTCAAGTTATTCTGAGCAGAGGAGTGAAATAATCAGATCTCCATCGTAGGAACATTATTTAGGGAGCAGATTGGAAAAAAGATTTGGGGAGAAGAAAAACTAGAAGTCACTGTGGCCCCTCCCAATTCTGAAATTTTATTATTCTATCTGTCATAATGGGTAAAGTTATAAGGAAAAATGTATAGAATCATAGAATTTTAGAATTGAAAAGAAATTCAATGAACATATTGTCCAATCTCTACTGGAACAAGAATTCTTACTAGGGGCATCCAGTCTTTAGTTGAAGATCTTCAGTGAAAGGAACTCCACTACCCCCCCACTGAGATAACCCATTACACTTTTAGGCAGCTCTAATTATAAAGATAATTGTTTTTATATGGGGTCCAAATTTATGTCTTAACAGTTTTTTATCCATAATACAGTTCTTTCTTTATAGTCAAAGAGAATATCTTTCCACATGTCAACCTGAGCCCTCTTTTCCTTAAGATAACATCTCCAATTCTTTTAACCAGTTTTCATAAAAGTTAGCATCAAGCACCTTTGCCATCTCTGTTGACCTTTTTTCTGGATGCTCTCTATCTTAGTAATATCTTCCTCTAAAAACAGTTGTATCAAACTGAACTCAGTACTACAGATGTACTCTGACCATGGAAGAGTACAATGAAACAATGTTCTGCCCTTTCTTATTGGAGTTCAATGTCATATTGTAATTTGGGGTTGCTATATCACATGGCTGACTCAAGTGCTTTTAATTCACTAAAACCCTTAGATCTTTTTTTTCAAATGGTCTATCTGAACATAGTTCCTACATTTTTGCTTTACTTATGAAGGCAATTTCTCAGACTCAAATGTATAACTAAACATTTATCCCTATTAAACTTCATCTTATTAGATTTAGCCATTTTCTAGCCAGGTAATATGGCATGCAAAATCCATTCTAAGTAGAAATCTCTTCCCTTATCTACTTGTAAAGGTGGGGGTCAATGGAGTTGATCAGTCATTCCAGTCATCTCATTTAAAGCAAGTTATAAGGAGCTATGCCCTGATACCTTAACCAAATGAGAGCATATTTCTTTTTCTTTTTTTGTTTTTTGTATATTAGGGAATGGCAAAGGGGTTAAAGTGACTTACCCAGGGTCATACAGATAGTAAGCATCAAGTGTCCGAGGTCAGATTTGAATTCAAGTCCTCCTGACTCCAGAACTGGTGCTTTATCCACTGTGTCCACTACCTGTGTAGACATATTTCAATCAATAAATCAAAGACTTTAGAGTAAGTATTAAAAAACCCTCAAAAGTTGCTAGATTAAAAAATAAGGTTCAGTAGGAAGTTTGTTCTTATTGGTGGAGGAAATTTGGTTTTACCTGTGAGTTGGCTATAAAATAGAGAGTCAGTGCAAAGTTGGTAGAGATATGCATCTGGAAGCTTAGGTTGTAAATCTTCTAGCTTAGCTCCTCAGAAATAATAAATTGTAGGTCTGAAAAAATATTAGGCTGAGCAAAGGTGCATGCATATGCAAACACACACACAATACACGCACACATACACACAAACACACACACACACACACACACACACACACACACACACACACACACGACTTCAGTCAGAGGAAAACCTTGAAAGCGTCAAAGGAGCTGTAGGACGTGGGACTTCCCGACTTTCCATCACTATCTCATCTTCATCTCTGGCAGTAGTGCCTGTATCAAGGGCCAAGATTTGATGTAATGAGGGAAGACAGATTCAAGACTCTCTAAGGGAGCCAGCAAAAAGGTTACACCCCAGTGAAACATCTTTAAGATTCCAGCAACTTATGGTTGGGTTACTTCCCTTTACTAAATGAGCTCTAAAAATATCAGCTCACTTTCCCCTGGATGCTTCATGTCTTGGTGGGACAGTATGTTACAGTCTTTCAAGGAGATATTTGTACTTATAAATCTTACTATCACCTTAGTATAAATAACTATTTTTAAAAGTTAATTAGGACTTCTGACCAAGATGGCAGAGAGAAGCCAGTCACTGTTTTAAGCTGTCCTAGCTTTCCCTCAGAAGTAACATGAACCAAGCCTCTGAATAGTTTTTGGATCCACAGAACCCAGAGAAGAACTGAAGAGAATATCTGGCAGCAAGGTCTGTCACAAGGAAGCATGGATGAGCCAGGGGCAGAGGGCAGAGTTCCAGTGTAGGGGTGGTGGAGTGAGACTGAAGGAACTGCCAGAGAACAGCAATGGAAGCAGTTTGTGTGTGTGTTTGTGTGGCAAGCAGGAGAGCTCTGCTCAGCTCAACTGGTCTGGAAAACCCTGGTTGTGAGCCCCCATGTTTTCAGCAGAGTCCTTGTGTTTCCAGCGGGGGGGGGGGCCAGCCACCCCCATTCCTGTGAGACTTTCTCCAGAACAAACACAGTAACAGGCCCCAGGTATTTACATCTTGATCCAAGGCTCAGGTAATCAGCAGCAGATCTCCCCCAGCACTGATTGTGGAATAAGATGATTAACTGCCTAACCCGAGGGTCCAGCCCACATCTTGTGAGGACAGCCCAGATCTTGCTGACCCCCCTCACCCCCCTTCCCAGTCCTAGTGAGTAGGCCTCTAATCAACATCCCAGACAATCCAGAGAAAGCCTTTATAGGAGAGTTCATTCTATTCACATTCAAAGTTATAGTTACTAATTCTTTTTTTAGGTTGTTTTTTTTTAACAACAGTGGGGTTTGTCTAAAGTCACATGCCTAAGGGCATCAGCTCACTGAACAGCTCCCCCTGGAGTGAGCAAGGCCTCTAGGAATCTCAACACTGAAGGTCTGTGAAACAGTCCCTCCCTAAAAACAATTAACTCCATTACCTTAAATAAATAAAAAAATATATTGGATAAAAACCATCACTTGGTTTTTTAATTTAATATTTATTCTCATTTTGTACAAATAATGTTTTTTATACATTAATAAAATATTCTTGTTTAAGAGTAAATGAAATACCCCCTCCCCCCCATAAATATAGACACGGTTGAGTGATAAAGTAAAGGGGAGAGAAAAAAATTAAAATTAAAAAATAATAATAGTAATAATTGTAGGTATGGCCAAGTGGTGCAATGGATGGAGCACCAGCCCTGGAGCCATGAGCAACAGAGCCCACATCTGGCCCTGTACACCCAACAATCACCCAACCATGTAACATGCTAGCCACCCCAACCCCACTGCCCTGCAAAAACCAAAAAAAGAAAAAAAAGACCCAAAATAAAATAAAAATAGTAATAATAGTAGGGGTGGCTGGGTGGCAGATAGAGCATTGGCCCTTGAGCCAGGAGCACCTGGGTCCAAATCCGGCCTCAGACACCCAATGATCACCCTGCTATGTGGCCCCAGGCAGGCCACCCAGCCCCATTTGCCCTGTATGCCCCCCCAAATAATAATAATAATAATAAAATGTGCTTGACTCTGTCGCGGGTGGATCACATTCTTTATGATAAGTCTATCACAAAAGTTACTTCCATATTTTTCTACCTTTGCCATTTCTGATTGCAACTCCCTCCTTTCGTATTTCTCCACTACCATGTACTATATTTTCTCTCTCCTTTCACTCTGACTCTGCTGTAGTGTAGCTGAGTGGTGCAGCAGACAGATCCCCAGCTCTGGGGCCAAGATGCCCTGAGCCCCCATACCACCCCTTAGGCCCAGCATCCACCTGGCCCTATGGTCCCGGATAGCCTTCCAATCCCAGCCCCTTGCAAGAAGTAATAAAGAAAATGTGTTATATCTGACCACTCTCACCCCATGGTCCATCCTCTCCTCCATCACTCACATTCCCCCTCCCCCCCCCGTCCCCCCCCTCCTTCTTACTCCAGAAGCCTATACCCCATTGAGAGTATATATATATATATATATTTACATATATATACTGTTTCCTCTCCTAACCACCTCTGATGAGAGCAAAGATTCCTTCATTTCCCCTTGCCTTCCCTCCTTCCATATCATTGCAATAGCTCATTGTAATAAAGAAAAATCTTATTACATGAAATATCTTGGCCTATTCCCCCTCTCCTTTTTCTTTCTCCCATTACATGTCCCTTTTTCCTATTGACTCCATTTTTACCCCATATTTTATCTTCAAATTCAGCTTTCTCCTGTGCTTCAACTATAAAAGCTCCCTCTACCTGCTCTATTAACTGAGAAAGTTCATTTGAGTATTATCAGTGTCATTTTTCTATGCAGGAATACATGCAGTTCATCATCAAGTCCCTCATATTTTCCCCCCTCTCCTCCAATCTCTATGCTTCACCTAAGTCTTGTATCTGAAGATCAAACCTGTTCAGCTCTGGCCATTCCAACAGAAACATTTGAAATTCCCTGGTTCATTAAAAGTACATCCTTTTCCCTGGAAGAGGACATTCAGCCTTGCTGAGTAGTTGATTCTTGGGTGCATTCTAAGCTCTTTTGCCTTCTGGTATATTATATTCCAAGCCCTATGAGCTTCCAATGTAGTTGCTGCTAAGTCTTGTGTGATCCTGACTGTAGCTCCACGATATTTGAACTGTGTCCTTCTGGCTGCTTAATATTTTCTCTTTGACTTGGGAGTTCTGGAATATGGCTATAATATTCCTAGGGGTTGGTTTTTTGGGATCTCTTTCTCAGGGGGATCGGTAGATTCTCTCCATTTCTATTTTGCCCTCTGCTTCTAGAATATGAATTTTCCTGTAGTAATTCTTTGAAAATGATGTCAAGGCTCTTTTCCTGATCATGACTTTCAGGTATTCCAATAATTTTTAAATTATCTTTCCTAAGTCTGTTTTCCATATCAGTTGTTTTTTCAATGAGATGTTTCACATTTTCTTCTAATTTTTCATTTTTTGGTTTTGAAGTATTGAGTCCTGATTTCTTGTAAATTCATCAATCTCTCTGAGTTCTATTCTTTGTCTGAAAGATTTGTTTTCCTCAGAGAGTTTTCTTATCTCTTTTTTCCATCTGGCCAATTTTGCTTTTTAAAGCATTCTCCTTGATAACTTTTTGAAGTCTTTTATCCATTTGACCTAAGCTGGTTTTTAGCATACTATTTTCTTCAGCATTTTTTTGGATTTCCTTGACTAAGCTGCTGAATTCATTTTCATATTTTTCCTGTATCTCTCTCATTTCTTTTCCCAGTTTTTCTTCTAACTTCTTCATTTGATTTTCAAAATCTTTTTTGAGCTCTGTCATAGCCTGAGCCCAATTTCTGTTTTTCTTGGAGTGTTTAGATGCAGGGGCTTGTGCTTCCTCATCTTCAGACTGAGTATTTTGATCCTTCTTGGGCTCATGTGCAAAATATTTCTCAATGGTGTTCCTCTTGTTTCTCTGCTTGCTCATTTTTCCAGCCTGAGCCTGTTTTGGGGGTGCTTCCTGAGCTTTTGGGACACTCCCACAAGGGTCTCAGTGTGAGAGGCTCTTTCCTCCCTCCTGGTCTGTGAATGACCTTAGGTGCCCCCCCCTCTGCCACCTGGCTGAGGTGGAGGGGGCCCCTGCTGTTCTATGGGGGGGCCTAGACTGCAATCAGGATCTGAATGTGGTCAGAGCCCCAGTGTCCTGTTCCAGGGGCAGAGCTCTGCAGTCTCTCTCCACTCCCCTCCCTAGGTTCAATGAGTTCATTCCCTGGGGGCTCCTGCTTACAGACTCCACCTGTTTTTGTGTCCTGGAACTGGGCTACACTGGCCATGCTGCTCTCTGTGTGCCCTGAGGACTGAGCTTCATGTGCTCCCTCTGGCGGAGGTTCCCCCGCTGTTCCCCCAATTTGTGCCCAGTGCTCCCCAGGATGTAGTTCAGGAAAACCCCCTGCTGCTGAGAGCCATGGCTCCCAGCACCCTGGGGCTGCCTCCAGGAGGCTGAAGTTCTTTCACTCTGGCTGGCTGCCCCTCCAACCCTGGGGAGCAGAGCCTTTCTGTTCTTTTCCAGGTTACCTTGAGTAGGAGAACTGCCTCCCTGGGTCCCTCTGTGGGTTCTGTCTCTCGAAAATTTAGTTAGAGTCCTTAGCTTATAAGTTTTATGAGAGACTGCCTAAGACAGGATTTGTTCTTGTCTCCATCTTGGCTCCTCCCCCTAAAAACATCACTTGTACAAAAATATTCATGGCAGCCCTGTTTGTGGTGGCAAAGGATTGGAAATTAAGTGAATGTCCTTCAATTGGGGAATGGCTTAACAAATTCTGGTATATGTATGTCATGGAACACTATTGTTCTATTAGAAACCAGTAGGGATGGGAATTCAGGGAAGCCTGGAGGGATTTGCATGAACTAATGATGAGCAAGATGAGTAGAACCAGAAAAACATTTTACATCCTAACAGTAACATGGGGGTGATGATCAACCTTGATGGATTTGCTCATTCCATCAGTGTAAGAACCAGGGACAGTTTTGGGCTATCTGCAATGGAGAATACCATCTGTAACCAGAGAAAGAATTATGGACTTTGAAAAAGATCAAAGACTATTACTTTCAAATTAGAAAAAGAAATTCATTATCTTATTGTGTAATTTTGCTATCTCTTTTACTTTATTTTTCTTCCTTAAAGATATGATTTCTCTCTCATCACATTCAACTGAAATCAATGTGTACCTTGGAAAAAATGTAAAGACTAACAGAATGCCTTCTGTGGGTGGAAGGGAAGCAAGAATGGGGGGAAAATTGTTAAACTTAAAATAAATAAAATCTTTCTAAAAAAAAAAAAACCCTAACCATAAAAAAGAATACATTGAACCCCTCCTGAAAGGGATCCCCAAATGAAAATACCAAGGAATATTGCGGCCAAACTCCAGAACTATCAGATCAAGGAGAAAATCCTGCAAGGAGTCAGAAAGAAACAATTCACATACCAAGGAACAGCATTTAGGATTACATAGGACCTGGCTGCAACAATATTAAGGGATTGAAGGGCCTGTAATATGATATTCTGGAGAGCAAGGGAGCTTGGAATGCAACCAAGACTGAGTCTTCTCTCCCAGGGAAAAAATGTGGAGATGTAATGAAATAGGAGACTTTCAACTTTTCCTGATGAAAAGACCAGAACTAAACAGAAAATTTGGTTTTCAAACAGGACACTCAAGAGATACAAGAAAAGTTAAATAGAGGAAAAGAAAAACACTTATGCAATAGTAAGAAACTGGCTATATCTTTACCTAGGAGAAAGATTCTCATAAATCCTAAGAATTATAATTCCATTAGAGGGAATATACTTAGCCAGAAGTAATGGACACTCATGACTTGCTGGTGACTCTGATGGAATGTTTTGAAAATAATATCTCCTTAAAAAGGGGAACATTAAAGAGATGGGAGAAAAGAGGAGATTGAATGGGGTAAATTACATGATATGAAGAGGTGCAAACAACCTATTGTGACAGAGGGGAAGAAGGGAGGAGGTGAGAACTACCTGAAATTTACTCTCATCAGACTTAGCTCAGAGGGATTAACAAATGCATTCAGTTGTGTTTAGAAACTTGTCTTACCTTTCAAGTATTAAGAGGGGAAAGGGGGAGGGGGAGGAAAAGAGGAGCTGATAGAAAGAAGGGAAGGAAGAAGGGGCAAAGGGAAAGGGGAATGAAAGGGAAGGGGGTTGGATAAAGGGGGAAAACACACTAAGGAGATGGCATTCAGAAAAAAAATACTGGAAGGGATAAGGTGGAAAAAAAGGGGGAAAATACAAATGGAGCGCAATAAAAATTAGTGATTATATTGGCAGCTAGGTGGTACAGTGAATAGTGCACTGGCCCTGGAGTCAGGAGGACCTGAGTTCAAATCCAGCCTCAGAAACTTAATAATAATTACTTAGTTGTGTGGCCTTGGGCAAGCCACTTAAACCCCATTGCCTTGCAAAAAGCTAAAAAAAAAATAAGGAAGGAAACTATGTCCTCCTTAAAGGTATCATAGACAAAGAAGTAATTTCAATACTAAATATGTATTCACCAAGAGCTATGGCATCCAAATTCTTAGAGAAGTTAAATGACTTGCCAAAGACATTGACAGCAAACTCTACTGGTAGCAGACCTCAACCTCCCTCTCTTAGAATTAGATAAATCTGACCATAAAATAAACAAGAAAAATGGTTAAGGAGGTAAATTGAATGTTAGAAAACTTAGACATGATAGAACTTTGGAGAAAATTGACAGGGATAGAAAGGAATATACCTTTTTCTCTGAAGTACATGGCATCTACATAAATTGATCATGTACTTGGGTATAAAAATTTCCTGATCAAATACAGAAAGGCAAAATTACTGAATACATCTTTTTCAAACCATGCTTCAATAAAAATCATGTACAATAATGGGCCATGAGAGAGATAGACTTAAAACTAATTGGAAACTAAATAACTACATTTTAAAGAATGAAGGGATCAAGCAACAAATCATAGATAGAATTAATGATTTCATCCTAGACAATGACAATAACGAGACAATTTACCAAAACTTATGGGATACAGCCAAAGTAGTTATTATGGGTTATATTATATCTCTAAATGTTTACATGAATGAAATAGAGAAAGAGGAACTCAATGAACTGAGTGTGCAACTAAAAAAGTTAGAGAAAGAACAAATTAAAAAAAACCCAATTAAATACCAAATTAGAAACTCTAAAAATTAAAGGAGAAATTAATAAAATCAAAAGCAAGAAAGTTATTTTACTAATAAAAAAAGGGTAGGTTTCATGAAAAAAAAGTCAATAAAATAGATAAATCTTTGGTTAATTTGATTTTTAAAAAAAGAAAGAAAAAAACAAATTGTAAGTATCAAAAATGAAAAAGGTGAACTCACCATCAATGAGGAGGAAATTAAAATAATCTGGAACTATTTTGCCCAACTGGATGCCAATAAATTTGATAATCTAAGTGAAATGGTTGAATATTTACAAAAATACAAATTGCCCAGATGAAATGAAGAGGAAATTAAATAACTAAATAATCCCCAGAAAAAGAAATTCAATAAGCCATCAATGAACTCCCCAAGAAAAATGTCTCCTGGGCCAGATGGATTCCCAAGTGAATTCTATCAAACATTCAAGGAATAATTAGTTCCAATTCTATATAGGTGAAGATGGAACTCTGCCTAATTCTTTCTATGATACCAATATGGTGCTAATACCTAAACCAGGAAGAGTCAAAACAGAGAAAGAAAATTATAGGTCAATTTCCCTAATGAATATGGGTGCAAAAATCATAAATAAAATATTAGCAAAGGAATTACAGCAAGTTATCACTAGAATAATATCCTATGACCAAGCCAGATTTATTCCAGGAATGCAAGGTTGGGTTGGTTCAATATTAAGAAAACTGTCAGCATAATTGACTATATCAATAACAAATCTAACAAAAATCATTTAATTATGTCAATAGATGCTGAAAAAGTCTTAGACAAAATACAGCACCCTTTCCTACTAAAAACAGTAGAGAGCACAGGGATAAATGGATTGTTCCTATAAGTGATAAGCAGTATCTATCTAAAATCATCTACAAGCATTACATGCATTGGGGACAAGTTAGAAGCATTCCTAATAAAATCAAGGGTGAAACAAGGATGCCCATTATCACCACTACTATTCAATATTATATTAGAAATGTTAACTTCAGCAATGAGAAGGAAAAGAAATTGAAGGAATTAGAAATGGGAAGGAAGAAATAAAACTCTCACTCTGCAGAAGATATGATGATATACCTAGAGAACCCTGAAAAAAAATCATCTTGAAAACTACTGGAAATAATTAGCAACTTTAGCAAAGTTGTAGGATATAAAATAAAGCTACATAAGTACTTAACATTTCTATATATTATGAATAAGATACAGCAGCAACAGTTAGAAAGAGAAATTCCATTTAAAACAGCTTCAGACAACACAAAATACTTGGGAATCTACCAGAATTTAGACATAAAAGACAATATTATAAACAAATTAGGAGAACAAGGAATAGTTTATCTGTCAGATCTATGGAAGGGAGAGCAGTTTATGACCAAGGAAGAAATAGAGAACATTATAAAAGAGAAACCAGAAAATTTTGATTACATTAAATCATAAAGCTTCTGCACAAACAAAAGCATTCTAACCAAGATCAAAAGAGATATAGTAATTTGGGAAACAGTTTTTACAACTAATGTTTTTTCACAAAAGACTCATGTCTAAAATATATAGAGAACTGAGTCAAATTTATAAAAAACAAGTCATTCCCCAATTGACAAATGATCAAAGGATATGCAAAGGCAATTTACAGATGAGGAGACCAAAGCAATCCATAGTCATATGAAAAATTGCTCTAAATCATTACTGATTAGAGAAATGCAAATTAAAGCATCTCCAAGGTACTACACCTCACATTTCTCAGATTGGTCAATATGACCAGAAAGTACAATGATCAACGTTGGAGGGGATATGGGAAATCTGGGCCACTAATACCTTCTTGGTGGAGCTGTGAACTGATCCAACCTTTCTGGAAAGCAATTTGGAATTATGCCCAAAGGGCGATACCATTTGACCCAGTGTTACCACTACCTGGTCTGTATACTGAAGAGATCAGGGAAAAGTGTAAAAATTCTACATGTACAAAATATTCCTAGCAGCTCCATTTGTAGTGCCAAAGAATTGGAATACAAGGTGCTGTCCATCAAATGGGAAGTGGATGAACAACTGTGGTATATGTATGCTATGGAACACTATTGTTCTATTAGAAATCATGAGGAATGGGATTTCAAAGAGCTTGAAAAGACTTGCATGAATTGATGCTGTGAGATGAGCAGAACCAGAAGAATATTGTATATCTTCACAACAACATGTGGTGATGATCCACCTTGATGAACATGCTTACTCCATCATTCCAATGATCAGAGACAATTTTAAGGGGATTTGTGATAGAGAATATCATCTATATCCAGAGAAGGAACTATGGAGTTTAAATGAAGAGCAAAGATTATTATCTTCAATTTTTAAAAAGATGTCTTATGTATTATATAATTTTTTCACTCTATTATTTTCTTTCTTCCTTATGGATATGTTTTTTCTCTCAACATATTCAATTTTGATGTATGCATATCATGGAAACAAATGTAAAGCTTATATCAGATTGCCTTCTGTTGAGGGGAGGGGAGGAAAGGGAAGGAGGGGGACAAATATAAAAATCAAAACCTTGCAAAAATGGTTGGTAGAAACTACTATTGTATGTAATTGGAAAAACAAATAAAATATTTATAAAAATAAAAGTTAATTAAAGTTGACTGAGAGGTGACTTCCAGTCTCTGTGAAAAGAGCACCACATACTAAGAGGATTTTGTAAGGAATTAGGAATTAGGTTTTCCCACTAAGTAGGAAAGTTTGAATTCTTTTTCTTTTCTTTATTTTACTGGGGTGGGGAAAATCTTTTGCCAGCACCAAAACATGGAACTAATCTTTGTAAGCTAGAACTGGAAACTAATAAACTAAATTTACATTTTTATACTCTCTCTGCTCCCCCCCCCCCCAAAATGCTAATTTGCTTTGTTCTTGACACAATGATGCAATTTCTTTATGATCATTCTTTCCTTATCTAGATTCCCACTAAAGCACTAATTTAACAATACTTTCAAGAATTTCCCCAGGCATTAACTTTTCTTTCCTCCCCTCTCTTGCCCTTTTTTGTAAAACTCTTCTTGTTCCCTTCTTCAGTCCTACTACAGACTCACAGAATTTAAGAACTGCAAGGGACCTCAATGATAAAGTCATCCAACATAAAAATTTACCTCTTCTATTCTTGACTATATTTGAAATCCCAATTTTGTTTGCAAATAATTCTTTCAGGATGTAGTTAATGTGAGCTCAGTGATTTGACTTCATTAAGGGCAACAAGGTTCTTTTACCACCTCATCAGTTTGGGAGTATTAACTATTCATTAATTTTGTTCTGTTCTTTTTAAACCAAAGATCATCCTTCTTGGCAGGGAAAAGAGGACTGAAATCAGAACTGAAAAAGAATTCCTGCTTTCTATTGTCAATTATCATCTATCCCATTCATTCCAAGTGTTGACATTTTCCATTAATCAATCTCCTTCTTGAACTATATTGCTTAAAAAGCTTTCTTTCTTGTTCTTTCTTTCTTTCTTTCTTTCTTTCTTTCTTTCTTTCTTTCTTTCTTTCTTTGTCAAAGAAAACCATAATCAGTTAGTTGACAAGCATTTATTAGACACCTAATATATACCACACACTATGGTAAACACTGGAGATTTGCTACTCGTGATACTTTGCATTCTCCTATCATTACATGCATTCTCTTTTACTTGGCCCTAATAGCATCTTCTATGGACACATCTTTTTAAAAGTTTCACATGTTGTAGTCCTATTCCTCCCTTTGAAATGCCCCCTCTTTAACTCTATCCTTAAAATATTTAGCTCAACTCATTCCACTTCCCAGGAGATGGCTTTCCAGATTCTTCTAATTGCTGGTGCTCTCTACCTTCTTCAAATTATGTTTATATCTATCTGCTTAAATGTCATATCTTCCCTTTCTCACTTCTACAAGTAAAAGAATAAGTTTCTTGAGGGAACTTAGATTGTTTTTTAAATGTTTGCCCCCCAAGGACCAAGTACAACACCTTGCATGGTGTAGGTGCAAAATAGTGCCAGACAGATTAAATAGGATAATAGAATTCCCCTGGGGGAATCTGTCTTTGACTACATTGTATTCAATATTTTTATCAATGACTTGGCATTTTCCACCAATCTCTGAGATAAGTATACTTATCAAATCTGTAGATGAAATTAAACTTTGTGTGGGAGGGATAGCTAAGACACATTTATGACAGAATCAAGACATGAAAATATTTCAACAGGCTAGAAAGATAAGCTGAATCTACTAAGATAAAATTTAATGGGATTTTTGCAAAATTCTACACTTTGTTTCAAAACATCAGTGGAACAAGTACAGTATGGGGGTATGCAGTTAATGTGGAAAAGATCAGCAAACTTTAGCAGCTGCAAGTTCAACAATAGGTATTGCAAAAAATTGTGCAGAAATGGGTTAATATTAATAATAAAATCATTATTATAATAACAAATGCTATTGTATTCAGAATAAGAAGGTGAATTCCCCTGATCAGAGCACATCTGCTGTACTAGGTCCTTTTTTGGGTGTCACAGTATAGATAAGATCATATTGAGCTTCTCACATTGAGAAGCTAGAGCACAGGTAACCAGGATGGTAAGAATACTAAAAAATATGACATAAGAGGAGCAATTGGATGGATGGATGGATGGATGGATGGATGGATGGATAGATGGATGGATGGATGGATGGATGGATGGATGGATGGATGGAAGGATAGATGAATAGATGCATAGATTAACAAATGACTCAATGAAAAAATTTAGAGTGAGCTTACTATGGATCAAGCACCATACTATATATATATACATATATATATATTATATATATAATATATATATATATATATATATATATATATAAATTAGAGATTAGAAAAAGTTCACACCATTCCTACCCTCAAACAGCTTTTATTCTAATAAGGAGAGACATCACAAATGTGGAGATAGTACTATATTTGAAAATTATAATCTCTTCACGTCTGAAATAAAAGAACATAACTGCCTTTGTGTATTTGACAAGCTGTAATATTGGCAGAGGTATTAGACTTATTCTTGTTTGCCATGAAAGCAAAATTATGAACCATGAATTGAAGTTGCAGAGAGGCAGACTTGAAGTCATAAAGACTTGGTAAGTATTCAAAATTACTGAGTTTCCCTTTACTGGAGGTCTCCAAGCTTGCTAGGAACAGGATCCTTAGTCAGATATAGGTTGGACTACATGGTTTTTGTTGTTTCTTCCAACTCAGATTCTAAAAGAAAGATTTTTATTTATTTTGAATTTTACAATTTTTACCCTAATCTCACTTCCCTCCCCCTAACCCCCACAGAAGGTAGTTTGTTAGTCTTTACATTGTTTCCATGTTATACACTGGTCTAAGCTGAATGTGATAAGAGAGAAATCATATCCTTAAGGAAGAAAAATAAATCCCAAGAGGTAGCAAAATTATATGATAAGATAACACTTTTTTTAAAATTAAAGGTAATAGTCTTTGGTTTTGTTCAAACTCCAAAATTCTTTCTCTGGATGCAGATAGTATTCTCCATCACAGTGACCCCCAAATTGTGCCTCATTGTTGCACTGAAGGAATGAGCAAGTCCATTATGGTTGACCATCACTCACATGTTGCTGTTAGGGTGTACAATGTTTTTCTGGTCCTGCTCATGTCACTCAGCATCAGTTCATGCAAATCTTTCCAGGCTACTCTGAATTCTCATCCCTCCTGGTTTCTAACAGAACAATAGAATTCCATCACATACATATTCCACAGTTTGTTGAGTCATTCCCTAATTGATGGACATTTGCTCAATTTCCAATTCTTTGACCCCACAAACAGGGCTGCTATGAATATTTTTGTACAAGTGATGTTTTTACCCTTTTTTCATAATCTCTTCAGGGTATAGACCCTGTAGTAGTATTGCTGGATCAAAGGGTATGCCCATTTTTGTTGCCCTCTGGGCATAATTCCTAATTGCTCTCCAGAAAGATTGGACACAACTCTGAGATTCTATAGCTTGTTTATAAGAATCCCTACATAGTAATATCATTTGAGCACTCTAAAGACTATGAAGGAGAATGTATTATCTTTTTTCCAAAAACTCTTCCTCTCTTTCTTCCTTTTTCCTTTCCTTAAGAATACAAAATCCTTCCAGTCACTCAGGTCCATAACTTAGAATTTATCCTTGACTTTTATATTTCATTCAATCCACATATCCAAGCAGTTTGATTCCATCTTCCCAACATCTCTCACATCTACTCTCTCCTCTCTACTCATATAACCACCTCTATTGTTAAGGCTCTTATTATCTCTCTAGTTTCATAATTGATTAGAGGAAGGAATACCTCCAATCTCCCTCTTCTTCAAACTATTATCTTCACAGTTGCCAAAATGATATTTGCCAAAGCACAACTGAAAGCAACACTCTCCTGCCTAGAAAGCTTCAGTGGCTCCCTACTGCCTCTATAATAAAGCAAAGCTCCTCTGATTGACATTTAATATCTTATCAATGTTTTGCACTCTTGTATAATTATAATTGGATGAAATTTGAGTCAAGGCTGCTTATCAAATAATCAAATAATTAAACTGTGATTGGTGATACCTGATTAAAAGTATTAGAGTGATAAATAACACCAAGGGAAGAGGCACAAAGAGAATTTTAGAGGGAAAGAAGGGAGAATGTGAATGCTGAGCAAATTCTATTCAATAAATTTAGCCCAGTGAAGGAATAAGATACATTCGCACTTGGGTTTAAAAATCTAACCTAATCTACAGGGAAGTGGGGTGGGGGAGAATTGGGAAAGGGAAAGATAAGGGAAGAAGGAACTGATAAAAGGGAAAGCAAAGGTAAAAGTAAAAAATAAACTGAAAGTTAAATTTTTAAAAGAAATGACAAAGGGAAAAAGGTAATAAAATTTTGTTATGGAAAAAGAAGGAAAAAAAGAAAGAGAAAAATATAAATGATGAAAGATAGCATGGAGGGAAATACAGAATTAGTAATCTTAGCTGTAAATGTGAATGGGATGAACTGTCCCATGAATGGAGAATGATTAAAAACAAGAATCTTATGATATGTTGTTTACAAGAAACACATTTGAAGCAGAGAGATACACAACAGGGTAAAGGTAAAAGATTGGAACAAAATATATCATGTCTCAGCTGAAGTAAAAAAATCTGAGGCAGTTATCCTAATCTCAGATAAAGTAAAAGTAAAAATCAATCTCATTAAAAGGAATAAGGAAGGAAACTACATCTTCTTAAAAGGCATCCTTGGTAATAAAGCTATATCATTACTAAACATGTATGCACCTAGTGGTATAGTATCCACATTCCTAGAGGAAATGAGTAAGTTACAAGGAGATATAGACAGTAAAACTTTAATAATGGGAGACCTCAGTCTCTCTCTCTCTCTCTCTCTCTCTCTCTCTCTCTCTCTCTCTCTCTCAGAACTAGATAAATCTAATAACAAAAAACAAAACCCAAGAAGTTAAGAAGGTGAATGAAATCTTAGAAAACTTTGGTATCATAGACTTCTAGAGAAAACTTAATGGGGATAGAAAAGAATACACCCTTTACTCATCAATGTATGGCACCTACACCAAAACTGACCATTTACTAGGGCACAAAAAAGTTATAATCAAATGAAGAAAGGCAGAAATAATAAATACACACTTCTCAGACCAGGATGCAATAAAAATTACATGTAATAAAGGGCCATGGAAAATAAACCAAGAACTAAATGGAAATTAAATAACTTCATCTTAAATAATGGGTGGCTCAAAGAGCAAATAATAAAAATAATCGATAATTCTATCCAAGAAAATGATGTTAATGAGACATCATACCAAAATTTATGGGATGCAGTCAAGGCAGTTCTGAGGGGACACTTTATATCTCTAAATTCATATATGAATAAAATGGAGAAAGAAGGGATCAATGAATTGGGTTTTCATCTAAAACAGTTAGAAAAAGAATAAATTAAAAAGCCCCAATTAAATACCAGATTAGAAATTCTGAAAAACAAGGGAGAGATTAATAAAATTGAAAGCAAGAAAACCATCGATCTCATACACAAAACTAAGAATTGGTTTTGTGAAAAGGTCAATAAAATAGATTTTTAAAAAGAAAAAGATAACCAGATTACCAGTATCAAAAATGAAAAGGGTGAACTAACCACCAATGAGGAGCAAATTAAAGAGATAATTTGGAGCTACTTTTCTGAATTGTATGCCAATAAATTGGATAACCTGAGTGAAATGAATGAATATTTACAAAAATACAAACTACCCAGATTAAAAGAGAGGAAATAAATTACTTAATCCCATTTCAAGAAAAAATAAATTGAAGAACCCATCAATAAAATCCATAAGAAAAAGTCTCCAGGGGGGCAGAGCCAAGATTAGAAACTCTCTCATAAAACTTATAAACTAAGGACTCTAACTAAATTTTCAAGAGACAGAACCCACAGAGAGACCCAGTGAGGCAGATCTCCTACTCAAGGTAACCTGGAAAAGAGCAGAAAGGTTCTGCTCCCTGGGGTTGGAGGGGCGACCCACCAGAGGGGGAGTTTCCTGACCTGCACCCCAGGGAGCACCGGGAACAACTTGGGGGAACAGCAGGGGACCTCTGCCAGGACCTCTGCCAAAGTCTCCATGTCCAGAAGGATTTGCAAGTGAATTCTAGCAAACAATTAAGGAACAATTAATTTCCATTTTAATAAACTATTTTTAAAAATAGGAGAGGAAGGAGTTCTACCAAACTCCTTTTATGCCACCAACATGGTGCTAATACCTAAACCAGGAAGAACCAAAACAGACAAAGAAAATTATAGAGCACTCTCCCCAATGATTATTGATGCAAAAATCTTAAATAAAATTTTAGCAATGAGACTATAGCAAGTTATTACTAAGATAATACACCATGATCAGGTAAGATTTATTCCAGGTTCACAGGGATGGTTCAACATTAGGAAAACCCTCAACATAATTAAACACATCAATTGCAAAACCAACAGAAATCATATGATCATCTTAATAGATGCTGGAAAAGCCTTTGATAAAATTCCTATTAAAAACATTACAAAATTTAGGAAAACATGGAGTTTTCCTTAAAATGATAAATAGTATCTATCTAAAACCATCTACAAATATTATATGTAATGGGGAAAAAACTCAGAGCATTTCCAATAAAATCAGAGGTGAAACAAGGATGCACATTATCACCATTAGTATTCAATATAATATTAGAAATGCTAGCAGTAGCAATAAGAGAAGAAAAAGAATCAGAATTGGCAATGAAGACAAAACTTTTACTCTTTGCAGATGATATGATGATGTACCTAGATAACCTGAGAAAAAATCATCTAAAAAACTCCTTGAAACAGTGAACAAATTCAACAAAATAGCAGTATATAAAATAAACCCACATAAATCATCAGTATGTCTATATTTGAACAAAAGCAAGAGATAGAAAGAGAAATTCCATTTAAAATAACTATAGACAACATTAAATACTTGGGAATTTACCTCCCAAGTCAAACCCATAAAATGTATGAACACAATTATGAACTTCTCACTTGAAAAAAGTCAGATCTAAATAATTGGAAAAATGTCAAATGTTCATGGTTAGGTCAAGCTAATAAAATAAAAATGATAATTCTACTCAAATTAAATTGCTCAGTGCCTTGCCAATCAAACTATCAATTAACTACTTTACCAAGCTAGGAAAAAATGGTAAGAAAATTCATCTAGAGTAACAAAAGGGCAAGAATGTCAAAGGAGCTGATGAAAAAAATATATTTATATTTTGGGTGACTCACCATGGCGTGTGCATGCGCATGCACGTGCACACACACACACACACACACACACACACACACACACACACAGTGAAAACCTTCCTAAGACTCAAAAAGTTCAGAAACCTCCATGTTCAGATCTTTAACTCTCCCTTAACTATGACCACCAAGTCATAAATGAATATTGACTGTGATCAGCAGTACCATCTAAAAAAGTTGGTTTTGTAACATATTAGGTCTCTACTGAAAGGAAATCAATGAAACAGGAAATGATCTGTTAGGTACAATAATTTATATAGTAACTCTTTTTTCAGTAGCAAAAAACTGGAAAATAAAAGGATATCCAATGGTCAAGGGATGATTCAATAAATTCTTATTTATGAAGAGTACTATTCGGTTGCAAGAAATAAGGACAATGATGTCAAAAAGGCATGGAAAGACTAAAGTGATATAAAGTAAAGTTAGTAGAACTAACAGACAATTTGTGACATTAATTTTTTTAAATTAAACAATTTTGAAAAATTTCATAAACTCATGATAATGATATGAGGAGAATTAAGACATGTAAACAACAGCAGCACTATGAAAATGAAGTTTTAAAAGTTGTTAAGAACTATAATCAACACAATAATCATTCATGATTCCAGAGGGCAATGATGAAATATCATATTGATTATCAAGATATGTCATATTTAGGGTTCAGAGTTTGCATAAACACAAATCCACATATACACAAACATGTACATGTACACACACACACACACACACACACACACACACAAAACCACACACTTTGGCTCCTAATTTAGAGACTCAACAGACCATTCAGTTCTCTCTACGTGAGGAAGAAAAGCAGAGAGAAGATAATATAAAAAGCTAGGCTTTATGAACACCTAAGTATGGTCCTTAAACCCAACTACTACTGTTTTCAAAACAAAACACGGGACACAGAATTCCAGTTTCTGGAAATGTTTGAAAAAACTCAATGATAGTAACTATATTTTTCAAGCAATTTGTTTACAAAGGAAACATGCAATATCATGGAAAGAATACTGGAATAGATATCAAAAGTTGGGGGTTCCACTCATGGTTCTTCCACTAATCTAATGTATATTGGCTGACTCATATTGGGGCTTCAGTTTCTTGGTTTTACAAAACAGGAGTTTGTACTAGGTTCCTTCAAGCTCTAATATCCCATGACTAACACTGACATACTTATGATTAAAAATAGAGTGAACCATCCTTAACCTTTTTTAACGCTCCAAAGAGTCTGAGAATATCAGTGAAGTGGGAAGGCCTGTCTTCTTTACAGTTCTCCTACCTTACTAAAAGACAATAGAGAAACAAAGAATTCTTGGCATGCCAATGGTCCTTTTCAGTTTTCCTTAAGTAAACAGTAATTTGAGTCAGTTGACTAAAAAAAGCTATAAGTAGCAGAATTTGAGCCTCTGCACCAGAGAAACAGATTATTTTTATATAGTGTAATAGAGGAGAAATAAGATTCCAAAAAAAAATGTATTTCAGGCATGAGTGACTATAGTCATGCTTGATCAATGAACATAGCAGAAGCTATGTTCCTCCTCTGGGCTACTGTCCTCTGGGCATTCAAATGCAAACTGTAAGAATTGATGCCCTCACTTCTGTTTTCTGTTCAATAGTACTAACACATTTGACTTGGACATAAACTAATTCAAAAGAAAAGAAAGAATTTTAGAATGAGTAATTGAGGAATTCAATTTGAAGCATTTATTTATGATCATATGTTATCCTGGACACTAGAGATGGAAAGAAAAAAATGATAAAGAATTCTTGTCCTCAAGAAACTTACATTCCTGTCAGAAATACAAATTTAATAAATTTAAAAAATCACAAAAGAGGGAAAAAGCTCTAACCACTGTGGCATTATAAGAAAGATATGGTTTAGACTAAAGGTATCTATAGCAGGCAAGGTCAAAGTTCACTAGGATCAGTCTCTGTGAACATGCTAGACCCTGCCAGGGAATAATGTCCCTGGATCTCCAACCTTTTGAAAATGACAACATTTTCTGATTTCATTACTCACTCACATAGACTTACAGAAGACACAACTGACAAAGATGAAACAAAAATGCCATGTATTCATAGTCATATGACATCTAGCTTGAATCGGGAGAAAAAGATCTTCCACCCAGAGACTAACTACTTCTTCTTCCTCCCTTAAAAGCTCCAAGAGAAAGATCAAATTTCTGAAATAGCATCTGAATTGGCATGTGGTCACATGAAAGAAGGGTATGGCAAAAGAAATAGTGTTGATGAATGGGTAATGAGGGAATGGGTAAGAAAAAGAGAAGGGTCAAGGGTGATCCCAAAGGTAAAGGGAAGGAACTGGATTCACTATCTAGGCAAGAAGTAGAGACTTGTTCACCCAAGAAATGTCCTACACAAAAAGTTAGAAAATGCACCAGATTAAATTCTGGTCATAAATCCAAGGAAAAGTCAACAGGGTCTTTTTCCAGTCTGAAGAAGACTAAGGAGAAAGACAGAGAGGTTGGTCAATACGAGGGATGAGGTCTGACATGACTATGACATTTAGCATTGCAATGCCCAGGGATTGAAAAAGAGTGAACAATGGGCAACAAGGGAGGAACCATTAACATAAGAGATTCCAAAAATTCCCTAAACTATCATAGGATGTAGGAGTAGATGTTCCTTGGAATCTTCTTTACTCCCTAAACAGTTCCAAATCATAGATTCAGGAAGTAGTCGGGAAAATGGTCTCAGAAGAGCAGATATATCAGAACTCTAGCTACATAATTTGTAAGAAACAAATTCAGGAAGGAAATAGTAGCTGTCTGGCTCTGTCACTAGGAATAGAGCAAGGACTAGTTTCTAGTTTACAGCTCAGGGAAGCAACCTATAGTGTACTAACCAGGGCAGAAGTACCAAACCAAAGAGAACTAGCAATTCAGTTCCTCTGAAAAAGCAGAGCTCCTTTCCAAGATAATACTAGTGAATCCAGAAGCAATTTACTGGAACTTTCAAGCAGGGACAAGTCAACAAACCTAACCATCAAGATTTTGTAGAGCTCAGACCAGGAAGACAATAAATAAAATTCACCCAGGATCACATTACTTTGGGAGTACTAAAAATTTTGCAAGATTCTGAACTTGAGTTGTGAATAATATAGGATAAGAGGACAATTTAGAACAAACTTTCCCCACACTCCAGAAAGGTGCAGGGTACAATATTAGCATATAGTTCAAAGTCAAGAAATACTAGAAAAGAATAAGTTAACAAAAATAATCTCACTATAAAGAGCTATTATGGAGACTCTCAAGACACAAAGCCAGAAGATAATCATTTTAAAACATCTACAAACAGAGCTTCAAAGAAAAGTAAAATTTCAATACAATCTAACAAGAATTCATGGTAGAATTAAAGTAAGAGTTGAAAAAAGTGGTAAAATTATTTTTAAAACCAAATGAGGGCTAAAAAAGAAAGATATGAAAAGAGAATTAACAATAGAAGAAGAGAAACAAAACCTTATCCAACACAATGACTCCTTGGAAATTAGAATTGACTAATTAGAAGCTAATGATTTCATGAATCATCAAGAACTATTAAAAGTTAGATTAAAAGAAAAAAGAAATCTCTCACAGCAATAAAACAACTGGCCTGAAAAACAGACTAAGAAATTAAAAATTATTGGATTCCCTAGACACCATATCCTTAAAAAGGAGACCATATCAAAAAATCATAAAAGAATCCTGGATCTATTGGAATCAGAATGCAACTAGTTTCTGAAAGAAAACTACAAATGGAAACTCCTAAAGCTTCCAGGTCAAAGAAAAAACAATGCAAGCAATGAGAAAGGAGTTTCTTGTGGAGAGAAGTCAGGTGTGTGTGTGTGTGTGGTGGGGCAGAGGTGAGGGTGGGGAGAAATGGGTCTAAAATACCAGCCCTGGACAGATCCTGGCTGTGAAAAGTTTGGGATCTTGCTAGTTAAAAGTTGTAGAGAGCTAAAAGACTGGTGTTTTTCTCATATGGTATAAAGAAGTCAGGCAATATAGGCAGGGTCTAATAAAGCAGATCAATCGGAATTCTAGCACCTTTGTAGTTCAGATAGGAGTGTGCAAGGAAACAGTCATTCAATGTTTTTCAAATTCTTATTTACTCTGGAGGCATTGCTAGATTATGTGAAGAGGCTCTCAGTCATTTGCTACCTGCAGATTTTAGAAGGAGTTGTGGGAAAAGCGCTTCCCTATAACTCAAGACCCATTAGGGAACTGTGTCAATGACACTCATTGTAAGAGAATTAAGGGAGAGTTCTGTTAGGAAGAAGGCTGGTGCATCTTTGAGTTTTATTGACACAATTACAAAGTTACAAGTAACATCATTTTGGGAGAAGTACACCAAGACAAATATTCAGAGTGAGCATGAAATCAGAGACTTTGTATGTACACATATACATGTACCTGTAATGTGTGTGTGTGTGTGTGTGTGTGTATTTCTATTTCAATCACAGATGTTCTCCAGAAAAGTGTGTAGGATGTTTGGCTGAAGAACAAGCCAAAATGGAGGGTCTATTTGATGAATTTACATCCTGATTTTTAAGAGAATCTTTGCACCAGTGTCCATGTGGTCTTTTAATTATTTTCTGAAGCTTCCAATAGGAGAAAGAGCAGTGTTAATAACCCGTCAACTCAGACTCTTTTATGATTTTTAAAATTGAATTATAAGAAATGATGGTTGTTTTTAGAGGCTTCCAGAAGATTTCTTAGAGGGATATAATGAGGGGTCTAACATCACAACTTTGAAAAAAAATTTTAAGTATCCACCATCCTCTTTGTACTAGTTGGTATATTTATGTGACACAAAAAATGTTGGATTTAGCTAGAAGCATAGAACATGCCAGACCTGTATAAGTTCTAGGTCATGAAATGCTGTGGTATCTCCATAGTCCAGTCCCATCAGGATGAAGGATTCATAAAATTGGGAGGAACTCAGGGATCCTTGAGTTAGCATCCATTTATTAATAGTTGATATTTCTATGACACTTCAATGTTTTCAAAATGTTTTACATATATTATCATGTCTGATCCTCATAATAACACAAAGAGGCTATTATTTGGGGAAATATTCTCATTTCTTAGAAGGAACAGAGGCTAAGAGAGGTTGTGATTTACATAGAGTAATACAGAATTTCAATGCAAGTTTCTCTTCACTCCACTATAACATATTAGTCAAGCATATAACATATATGTTATATATTACATATAACACTCTACTATAACACACTAGTCAAAGAGGTTTCTACTGAAAATCTCCCAAAATAGGAACTCAATTAGTTTTTGAGTTGTCCTTTCCCATATTTATATAGCTCTAGATATTAGTGGACTGGGAACAGATGGTTGGCACAGTGGGTAGAGCACTAGGCCTGGAGTCAAGAAAATTAATCTTTTATGAGTTCAAATCTAACCTCAGGCTCTTTCTAACTGTGGGACCCTGGGTAAGTCACTTAATCCTATTTGCTTCAGTTTCTTTATCAGTAAAATTGAGCTGGAGAAGAAAATGAGAAACCTCTCTAGTATCTTTACCAAGAAAGCCCCAAATTTATACATATATATATATATATATATACACACACACACATATATATATGTGTGTGTGTATTTCTATTTCTATTTCTATCTGCATGTATATGTATATAACATCCAGATGTTATATATTTATATATACATACAGAAATGTTTGTATATAAATACACACAATATATATATATATAGTGAAATGTTAACCTCGCCAATAATTGTAATGATCTTTCCAAAAAGTAAGGAATGAGAAAATCTGTATGATTTAAGGAACAAGGAAATCTGTATGATTCTTCTAGGAATCTCACAAACCATTCCTATATTAAAAATTTTTTAGAGTTAGATGACTTGAGCTTGAATATTGATTTTCCTACTCACCATGTGACTATAGACAAATCTCTCTTATTCTTGGGAACTTTTCATTTCTCTTGAGCTGAGTTCTTTTTGGAATTCGAGATCACTCACTTTCTCAAGAAGAAGATGGTAAGATAGAATGAGTGTACTTGGTAATAGTGTTCTGTGTTTGATGTGCTCTGCTTCCTTTCCCCATCCCCCTTTTCTTTCTTTCTTCCAGAGGGAAGAATTCATATACTTTCTTTCTTCTTAAACCCTTTTTCATAATCTCCTCTGAATAGTTATAATTTGTTTTGCTGAAGATGAGTCCCTACATGATCTACACACTCTCTTATTTCCCCTTCTCCTTTCTTCCCTTTTCCATCCTGCTTCCCTGTTAACTGAAATATATTTCTTCATTCAACTGTTTACATGTGTATTCTCCCTTTCTTTGACCATTTTAGGTGAAAGTCAGACCCAAGTATCTCCAACTCTTCCTCCTTAGTTTTATAGACTTCTATTTGTACACTAAAATCATATGTAACAATGTCCTCTATTCCTCTCCCCTTCCTTTCCCATGCCACAATGTATTCCTTTTTCCCAGTCCTTTTCCTTTATTATTTTAAGATAATGAAAAATAAACAAAAGACAAAAAGAAATAACCCACTCCCAGATTCTCTATCTTATTTGACTTCTTTTATGATTGCCAGTAATGATAGGCTACTGAGGGGGCACATGTATCTTTTCCTCAAATAAGATTGTAAATTATTCAACTTTGTTTAATTCTTTGCAATTGCTAACTAATATTTATATCTTTTAAGTTTCTCTTGTCTTCTCTATTTGCATTTTAAAGTTTCTATGTAACCCTGATCTTGTCATCAGAAATATGTGAAAGCTCTCTCTTTCATTAAAGAGCCATTTTTCCCCCAATAGAATTATATTAACTGTTGCTGAGTAAATTATTGTTGGTTTCAAGCCTGGATTATTATTTTTTTTTTTGGTTTGCCTTCTGCAATATCCTATTCCAAGATATCTGCTTTATGCTGATGGTCATTAAATCTTGTGATACTTCAATACTTGAATTTTTTCCCCTTGGACTGCTTGTGGTATTTTTTTCTTTAACCTGGAAAGTCTAGATTTGTGGTTTAATGCTTCTGGGAATTTTGATGTGGGAGTTGCCTCCTGAAACTCCAAACTACAGAATGATTTTGGCAGGATTCTTTTCGTTTGTTCATTCTTTTAGTTTTCTTGCTTTTGAACTTTGTGTCAGGGTCCTAAATGCAATCCGAACCTCTCAAACTTCAGCTTCTTTTTGCACCTGTTCCTGACTCAGTATACAGCCTAGGGTTTTCAGTTGTCCTACACCACCTCCTGTAAGTGAACATCCCCCCATCAGTCTATCCCAGATCAATAATTTCTCAGCACTGAGTGGTGGCAAAACTTCCAGTTGGCACCTGTACATTTTCCCTGCCCAAAGCAAGGTTCCAGCTTTGTGCAAGATTTGGGACCTCTTCTTGCCCCCACACATTGCTATGAGGAGACCTTCATTCATTCCCTACCCTAGAATATTTCTAATTTCCTATGCTTACCTGAGTTGCAAAAAAATGACTCACTATTTTTGCTGTGTTTCTAATTCAGGACTCAATCTGATATATTTTCTAGATCTTTACTAAGAAGTTGTGGGGTATAATTTGGCTGTACTTGCTATTCTGCTATCTTGGGTCTTGCTATCTGGCAACTTAGTCTCTGTCAATTATACTTTTCTCTATTTCATAACCCTTTCAGAGTTATAGTCCAATTATAGGTCCCATCCTACCAAGTCACAATTATACCAAAGAAGTCAAATTTCCCTTCATATATTAGGTTTCCACTATAACTTGATTGTTTTCCATACATCATTTGTACATTGGTATGTTGACATCTTGAGATCATAGATTTTATTGCTAATTTCTTTTAATTTTTTTCTCTTACAATGTACTGCTTAAGTCTATGATAGTGAAGAGTAGTTACAATTTTCTTCCCTAACTCCCTTCTTACTTTTCAGTTTAGAGGCATTTTATTAGATTCATGTGACTCCATTATGTATATTTTAACTAGTTGTCAAATAACTAGTATGTTTTTAACTAGTGTTAAATATAAAAATTCCTCATAATGAGGGATGGAGTGTACATAGAAAATGTATTTTTAATTACTCCTGTTGATTGAAGTCATACATTTCTAAAGAATAAGAGAAAATTGGGTAGTCAACTGTTGCTTAAGAAAATGGCAACTGAAAATGGATTTTGGATTTATGGATCATGGCTTAATATATAAGAATAGAAAGCTCCTAATCAGGGGTGTAGATACTTTCCACAGTTCTAACTTGCCACATATATAATGCTCCTCATCAGTCTTCTCTGCTCCAGGATATAAACCCTCAACTGTTTTAACCATTCTTCCTAAGAGATCATTTTCAAGAGCCTCCATTATTCTAATGAACTTCTCTCTGGATTGCCAATATTCCTCTTAAACTATTATAATGCAAAAGTGGACTTCTTGCTCCAGATGGAGTCCAGCCAGTACAGAGTGCAAAGAGATTAAAATCTCTCCTGGTAGAACAATGTTGGGGGAGGGAAATAGCAACCTCCACTATTTGGCCAGAAGGCATTTTAAATAATCTATGATATAACTTAGAATATAAATGAGTATTCACTTTGACATTATTGCATTTTCTAGTCTTTTTGTAACCTTATTCCTAGAATTTCAACCCCCACAAAACTCCTCTTAATGGTTTAGAATCATGAACAGTGAACCTCTGTCCTCCTGGATACACATTTTGCCAAGGTAACCTGACTCTCAATATTAGAATGAGAATGAGGGTTATCTTGACCCTAGAATATCTTCTAAATCTTTAACACCTAAGCCCAGATTTTTGAGGCTTTAGGCCTTTTTTCTGCAGAAAATACATCATTCCTTCTCATTTCTTCAACTATAGCTACTATACTTGAATATAAGGAATTCAGAGAAACAGGAGAGCTTTGGGTTTGTTTTTTTTTCTCTTACCTATAAATGACCTGATATGAGACCAGAGGCCAGGGCTCAAAGACTGGCTTTGCCATAGAGTTTTTGGTTCTTTTCCATGATTCAAAAGTATTCTACATTGGCAACCTGTTAGTTGGCTAAAAAATATTTATTATTTGTCCATGGGCTGTTGTAGCAGACTTTTAGGATCTGTGATGAAAAAAGATTTAATCCACTGTATTATATGATACAAGTATAAAGGATGAAGCAATTCTTATAGCCCTTAAAATGTAAAATTGAAATTGCATACTCTTCCTGGGAATTTACACTCTTGTCTAGCCTACAAAATATGTCCATACCTCATTATTGCATAGACTTGTGGTAGGAATATAAATGGACAATATAATCCATAAATTCCTAGTTAAAATGAGACCAGAATCTGTGACTTGAAAAAGATTACAAAGGGATGGCATTAAATAGTATGTAAAGAACCTGCTATGGAGTCCTGGCTTGGAATCCTCAGACATATACAAGACTATGAGATCCAATGCCAAGTCCCTTAATCTCTCAGTACCCTGAAACAACTCTTTTACAACCTAAAGTTGGAGAGCAGGGTCTGTCTTCATTGATGGAAGGAGTTTCTGCCCTGAGAGTCCCCTTAATAATGAAATCATAGTTCTGGTGGGAACAAAGTTGATTATATGGCTTTTGTTCTTTGATGTTACTGAGGAATGATCCCTCTAATGATAATGAGAGAATACGGGTTCTGCAACTATGATCTTGAATCTAAATTCTTCATGTCAATGAACTCCAGTCCCTTCATTTGTAAATTGAAGATATTTGATTCTCTAAGGTCAGTTTTAACATTAGAGAAAATATTTTCATACTTCAAGCATCTATGATATATTGAACTTAATTTTCTAATATGCAAAACACCTTTTTCCTGTTTGGGAGGGGGAAAATTCAGCACAGGAATGAGGGAGGTATTTTTATAACTGTTTTGTTGTATACCATTAATTAGTTCATAAATCAATGTGTCTTGAAATTGCATGCACCTTTTCCCTACCCTTTTTATCTTTCCCTCCAGCACAAGTGCTCCGCCCCACAGCCAGCACAGGATGCAGTCTCTCCATAAGTAAATAGATGGTCTGCATGAGTTGCCAAGGCCAATCCAAGTTATCTCCTGGCAGTCAAACTAGTGATGATTAGACAAATTCAAGGTCTTCAGATACACAGTGCATAAAATGGTCCATAGTGGAGGCCTTCCCATCTTGATAGAACCTGACAGACTTTGGATTCTATTGACACAACCTTTGAGAACCCCAGGGTCTACTGCATACCATGATGAAACACTGGAGCAACACCTCAAAGGTAGATCCTATTAAATTAGCTACAGAAAATCTGTGAGACTTAGGCTGAAAGAACTACACTTACTCTTCCCTTAAAGACATAAGTGAGATCTATATGGTCAGGAGAGTCAGAAAAGGATCTCCACCAATCATTTTGATGTTAAGACTCCATTGACATGTACATTAAGTCCTTTCCAAACCTCATGGTTATAAATAGGTCCAAATTCCCCACCCTTTTTGTTTCTGACTTAACCAACTTGTCAGGCTGCTTTCTCTGAGTCTCACTTGAATAGTTTATTACTTGAGACCTCAGTAATGAATAAAGCTCATTGATTGCTCATTTCCCTACTCTGTCTAGATTTGGGCTGAATGATCTTGGTTCTCCCCATGTCTCAGTACTTGTTCCCCCTGCTATCTAGACCTCTGGTGTGTGTGTGTATGTGTGTGTGTGTGTGTGTGGTGTATAATGCAAATCTTTGACAATCTGAGGATGCACATATCTCCTTTACAATTTTCTGAGTCCATACTACTTAAGATTAAGAATCTCTGCATTAGAAAGTTATCTATTTCTTAACCAAAGCAAGTAACTCTTCTTAGTCTTATTACCATCAGTTTCTTTCATCATGCCTGCTAAGGAGACTAGAACTTCTTTTAGAAAGGTTATGGGAGGGTAGAAGAGACAGAGAAGAAAGCAGAGAGTTTTATCTATCCTAAAAATGTACCTAGAAAACTAGAATCATTGGTTATGTCTTTAATGAATAGTCAACAAGCAACATTTTGCCAAAGAAAGCCAATAAGTATATCCTGTTTGTTGCTTGGTCTTATTTTTTTTACCATTCTTGTTGGATTTATTAATGCCCAAATCATCATAGCTATAATAAGCCTTAAAATGAATGTCTGATGTCTTTTGCAGCTTAAGATTTAATTTATTCCCCAAGCCTGAGACCGTGGCACAATTAGGTTTTGATACATGGACATTTCTGCTTACTGGAGACTTAGTAGTAAAGGACTTCACATTTTGAATGGCCTCATAAATATATATTGAATTTAATTTTCTAACATGCAAAACCCATTTTCCTGTTGTTTGGGAGGGGTGAGCTTAGGATGGAGGGAGAAGGCATTTCTATAAGTATTTTTGTTGTGTACCATTAATTAGTTCATAAATCAAGGTGTCTTGGAACTGCCCAGTTTACCCTAAAGCCAATGGAGCAAGGATCTGAACATATGTTAGTTTCCTTCAGCATTAGCACTTTCACACACATGGTTTTTGTGCCAGGAAATTAAGATTTCTGAGGTCATTTTTTTCAAAAATAAGGATTTACTGATGTCTCAACAATTTCTTACTGTACATCATAAGCTCTTTCTGTGTTGGAATTTCCTTCCATATCACTTTTTGGTTAAAAGAAACTTTTTTAGTTTCTTTGAAGAAACTTCCTAAAATCTCTTTGAAATACATCATCAGTTTATATGAATTGATGCAAAGTGAAGTTAGAAAAACCAAGAAAATAATAGTAGAATGGCCTTAACAATGTAAATGGAAAAGAATAACAAAAAAATTTTTTTTAATGAAACTGAACACATTATGACAAAGCTTGGTTGGCCTGAAAGAAAAGATTGAAAAAATGTATTTCTCTACTATGTATATACAATCAGACCCCATTAATATATTGGTTAGTTTTGCTAAACTGCTTTCCTCATCCTTTGTTCCTATTTATTCATCTTATATTGGAAGGTTTACAGCACATAGGAAGGGGAGGGATATTTTCCTAAAATAATATAATTACAAAAATTAAAATATCAAGAAAAATTTTCAAAATGTAAAAGCAAATTCTCCTTTAGGATGATGGAAGTTCAGTTTTGTTAAAGAGAGGTTAGAGTAGGAAAGCCAGAGGGTCAAGCATCTATAACCTTTCTTGGAAACTTCTATGATTCTTCATATTTTCTGATACCATCAAGGGGCTTAATAACATGTGTCCTGATTCATAGCTGTCTTTCTTCATGCATGGGAATAACACCCATAATAAAGACTCTCAGAGATTAAAATCTGCACAGAGGATGGAGGTCACCCATCCTTCAAAGTCACTTCAACTTCAAATTTTGTAAATGTTTGGTTTTAATGAAGAATATGCAACATATCAAGCGGGAACTAAGGCATAAGTAAAAGGATGAAATAAAAGGATTGAGCTGTCTCCACCAGGAACCGTGAGACTTGGGAAAATTGACTCATTTTCTTTTTTTTTTTTTATTGGACTCCATCTTCTCCTTAACCTCCTTTTTATGACACCACTTGATTATTTCCAAAAACTTTCAGTGGATACAGCAGATGGTCCTAGACAGGTACTATTCAAGTCAAGTTCTGCAGAGTCAATCTCTGTCCTCTAGAAGCTAAAAAAGTATCCTTGCGCATTAATTTTCAGTGGAACTGAGTAGCAAAGGCACTCAGAAATTCAACACACCAATGAACTGTGGCATATGAAATCAGGTCTATGGTCTCTAACAGTTGTCTCCAGGACATGACTCTCATTTTCATAGAAAATTTTGACCAGAAACACTTGGTTGATATAGAGATTTCATTATTAAAGAGTATTCCCCATGATTTATTATGCTGAGTTTTTTCCCAGTCTAGATACTGATTTTCTTTGTAACTTCCTCTAAAAGGTGACAAAATATACAATGGGAAAATTGAAAAGAGAAAGAGAAGGGTAGGGTGGGAGGGAGAGAGGGAGAAACAGGGAGAGAAACAGAGACAGAGAAAGAGAGAGAAAGAAGAGGAAAGAAGAGTTTATATTTGAAAAGAACTTCATTTTAATCCATGTGCCAGGATATATTCCCCAGGTAGAGATGTTAAATGATCTTTAAGATCACAGTATAATAAAATTATAGACTCACAAGGGGAAGGGATCTTAAGAAATTACATCCTAATCCCTACACCCACACACCCACACACCCACACACCCACCCACACACACACACACACACACACACATGCACGTACACACACGCACACACATGCACACACACACACACACACACACAAACACTGCACATGTGAAACATTTCCAGTTTCATTGCCTCCCCCCCCCCCCCCCCGGAAAGCTTTATAAGTCATTAAGGAATCCAAGGTCATTTCCACTACATGTTGCCACATCACAGAAGGGTATCATTAGGGGGAAAAAAGAGGACAATTAACCAAAATCTAAATGAGAAGATGGAAAATATGAGAGAAACAAAGGAATAGACTGTTCAAACAAAAGAGAGACTGCTTCTTATTGGAGGAGAGCCTAGTGAAAGTTGCATGAAGAAATTTGCATGTGACTTAGACCCTAAAGACCATGGTAGGGACAGATTTGGGGGAAACAATTGAGAAGATTTGCACAGAGAGAGAGAGAAAAAAGGTAAAGAACTTGGATAGGGAATATTTATTTGAGCTTGGTTACAGAGAGATGTGAAAGAAGACAGGAAGAAATAAAAGTGGGAGAATGATGGGAGCTAAATCATGGTGATGCAGGGAAATGGTAGAGAATTATGTGTGTTATTGTATGTAATGCACTTAAAGTCTTGTTGATGGTGGAAGGTTGTTTGCTCTTGAGATGGAAACTGACCCCCATGTTGATTGTAACCACTCCCCTTGACACTGTTGTTTAATATCCCATCCCCCATTTTCCCCTTCACTTAAGCCTGATTTAGATGCTGACTTGACAGGAAATGACATGTTGAATTTGGAGGTTAATCCCCATGGGATAGGAAGGAACACTATGTAGCTTGCTATTAGAAGATTCCTGGCCCAAAGTGTAAGACCACTCCCCAAATGCCACCTTCTGTCCAACCTACCAGAGAAGGGTATTTAATAGGAAGCACAGCCTCTTTGGGGTCTTTTTACTTCTTTGGCGCTCCCATCCAGAAGGATAGAGATTTCTCATTGTCTTCCTTAACCCACGTGGTACACCATGGGCCTCTCACCATGCGGCCAGGTTAAGCCAAGTCTCAGAGCTACCTGCTTCCCCCCCCCCCCATCTGTCCTCAGGAAGCTTATTGCTTTTCTTACTAATTTTGGCCTATGTACTTTGTAACAATATTTTGCCATAATAAAAAATGTCTCAGAGAGTGTGCAAATTCCTTTTGCCTTTTTAGTGGCCTTAAATATTCTATCTTCAATCTCTAAATCTTTAATAACTGGCAAAAATGAGTTCCCTTGATGTGAAGTGATAGACTATAGAATCAATACTTATAGTCAATTAGGACTTCTTGTGGAGTTTTGACCTGGCAAGAGACATGGCTAGATATATAAATTATGACAATTAATTTAGCAATAAGAAGGGCTATAGTGAAATGGGAAAAGACTGAAATTGTGAAGCATTAAAAGATTATCACAGGGGGCAGCTAGGCAGCACAGTGGATGGAACATGGACCCTGGAGTCAGGAGAACCTGAGTTCAAATCCAGCCTCAGATACTTAATAATTACCTAACTGTGTGGCCTTGGGCAAGTCATTTAAACCCCATTTGCCTTGCAAAAACCTAAAAAAAAGAAAAAAAAAAGATGATCATAGATGAAGGGATGAAGGGATGGTCTTTGGCCTCAGCAAGATCCCTCTGGCTAATTTTCTTGTTGTGTTCCTCCAAAAAGAAAAGTTTCCCACTTACTTATTTCCTGAGTATGGCTTTGAGATGGGATTGTTATTGATGGTTCGTCAGCTGTTAACTTCACTGAAATCAAACTGAGGATTGGCTATTTTATCCTGCTGTATATGCATTAACTCATCAAAGATAATTTTGATATAATCTTGTACCAGCTTTTTCCTTTTATGGCAAAGCCCCACAATCAAAGCAGATTGTCTTTAGATTGGGATACAAATATATTATGCTGAAAAAATGTGAATTGGTGAACTGCTACAACATGGCAGGTACACCTACCATGATTCAACTACCAAATGACTCAAACTTTGTTGGGATTTTTATTCTCAATATTTTCCTGCATTGATATTGTTCACCAGATTTCTCTTCTTGTGTCTTCTTACTTTCCCTTACTGACCCCCATCTGAATTTGAGTCAGAATTTGTAAGGAATATGCTGGGTGTTTGGGTTCCACAAGAATGTGAAGGGAGGATTGTTAGTTACATTACAAAGACTAGGGTTGGCCTATATTGTTGCCTATGGGCAGGTACAGAGTTAAGATAAAAGATTTCCCCTCCATTTGATCAAAAACTGCCCCACCTATTTTTAAGTTAACCTACAGTCTGGACCTTCTCCTTTGCTCATGCTCAAAGAGATTAAGTTGTTCATTAGTATAATGAGCAAGATGGGGAAATGTATGGGGGACTAATGAATAACTTAGATTATGACCCCAGCCTAAGGTTGGCATGGGGGGGGGGGACAGGAACAAAGCCTTTTAAAGTGCATAAAAGACCTTGTATTTTGGGATTTTCCCCACCTCTCTCTCTCCCATCTTGAGAGGTGTGGTGACTTGTTAAGCTAGCCTAATAAAAAACCATTTTAATAACTCTGGAGTAAGTATTCACGAGCCATTTATAACAGAATTTAATCTGTTTTTTGTGAGGTTTATTTCTTCTGGATTACAAGTGATACATTGCAATCTAGTGACCCAAATAGAATAACATCCTTTGCCAGAATGTGGGAGCCAGTGTCCCTTGGATCTTTCCCTAAACTGATTCTCAGATTCACCCCAACTCCCCCTCAATTCCCAAATGAATTTGGTCCTAAATTGTTTGAGTAAAGAATGAAGTAGGGGGAAATATGGATCAGAGAAATGCCTTATAGTTATTAATCTGTACCCACAGTACTGAACAAATATCCTGCCCCATCATCCCATTGTCCAAGTGAGAGAAGACAGTACCTTGCCCCACCCCCATCAATAAAACTATGGATCCCTGCTTTAGTCTGAAGGGATTAAGTGTTTTAGCTACCACCATTATTTGCATATCCCTCATTGCCTCAGCTCTGCTGTTTCAGTTACTTGACCCTCCTGAACATCTCTCCACCTACCTATGTCCAGCTTAAAAGTTCAGTTGACTCCTCTACTGAGTTGCTCCTCTGCCTTTGAAGGGTTACTCCCTCTCGGGGAGTGACATCCCCTGCCCCATTGGTCTTATTTATTACTTATCCCCTGCCTACTCATGTTCCTTTGAAGGTTAGCCTACACTGGGGGAACATCATTCCCCCCCTCCCCTCAAACTCCTACTCCTTTGCCCTTCTCTACAGCTTATTTTGTCTAATACTTATGCTCCTTGTCTTACTAAGAAGCTAGCCAATTCTGGGGCAGCATGATTCCCCAAACCTCTTCATCCTCTTCTAACTTCTACTGAAAAGCACTATCTTGCTGCTTCTCCAGAAAACCTAACATGAACTTTTCATAGTAACCTGCAAACCGTTTGAATTAAAATCTAAGCCTTTCTAACTTCAAAAACAAAAACCCCTCTACTGAAATTCAGAGTAGAAGAAAGGAAATAAAGGCTCTGAACTAGAATAGTATTTGCTTTGGGAAAAGAAATGAGGGGATGGATGCAAAAGATACTTTAGGGATAGAATCGAGTAATGGAAAAGAACTTGAAATACAAAGATCCTTGAGTTCATTCCTTGTGAGTATTGATTGATGGAATAAAGAATGATTATCCTGATGAAAAGAAGGCTCAGAAAGGGTATCATAAAGATTTTCAAACATTTAATAAGCTGTCATGAATTGAGATGGCAAAGTGTCAAATGTGGGAAGTGGCACAGTGAATGCAGTGCCAAGTCAGGAAACCTCATCTTTCTGAGTTCAAACCTGGTCTCAACAAGCTGACCTTGAACAAGGCATTTAATGCTGTTTGCCTCAGTTCTCAGTGGTAAAAATGAGCTGGAGAAGGAAATGTCAGATCACTCCAGTATCTTTTCCAAGAAAATTCTAAATGGTGATCATTAAGAGTTAGATATTGCTGCAATGACTAAGCAACAATTGAATTCTTTTGAAGAATAATAATGATTTTGTATGATTCCAGAGGACAGGAAAGAATGGATGTTGCTAATTACTTAGTCTAAATGAATGAATGAATGAATAGATAGATAGATAGATAAAAAAGAGCCTCCCATAAAGTAACCAACTGAGTCAGTGGATAGAACTCTAGACCTGGATTCAGAAAAACCTGACTTCAAATCCAGTAACAGAGTTATCAACTGTGTAACTCTAAACAAGTCTATCTATCTATCTCAATTTAGTCAGTCATCTGTAAAATGGAGATAATATGAATAATACCAACCTGCCAGGATTGTTCTGAGGATCAAATAAGATAATATATGTAAATCACTTGGCAAGTCTTAAAGTGCCACATAAATGGTAGTTATTATTAACATTATGTCATCACATCATGTTACATCATCATCATCATCTTTATATAATTAGAGATTTACACAAATACATATCTAGAATAGTCTGTATTGGAGTATTTTTAAGCAGAGTGTAGATAACTATTTATCAGTTCTAATTAGACTCAATGACCATCAAAATTCTTTGATTCTTTAAAGAAGAATTTCCTATGAGCTTCATTTTCTTTTTCTTTTAAAGCACTAGATCCCCTGTCATTCCAGCAAAGAGAATATGGATGCTTCATTCATATTTAGGGGTGCTGTGGTGAGTAGCTGGTGATGAGTAGCCCGCTATCTTTCATGAATCATTTAACACTATGCTCATTGCATAACTTTCCATTGAAACAGTGTTCATGGTACACTTAGAGGTTCAGGCACAATTTTTTTAAAGTTCTTAAACCTTTGTTTTCCTTAACTTGGATGGCTGCATTTCCTAGAATCCTTTCTTTATAGTATTGCCAATTCTGGATATACTTATGAAAGCTCTTTCCACTAAGCTCAGAACACAAGCTGAAGTCTTTGAATGCAAATAACAGTGTTGAAACTTAGGGTAGAATACTACTATGAATCATATGACACATTTTTTCTTGGGTTCCAAATATGATGTTTCTGAGTTCTATTGCTCTGGGGATAAAAAAGAAATGCCAAAGTATTCCTATGGGAGAAGGGCTCCTTGTGAGGGAAGGGAGCATCATGTTGATGAGAAAAGAAACTTTCAACTAAGGTTCAGAGGAATTATGATTCACACTTATTTAAGTGCAAGAAAAGTTCTATCTGATACCTGAGAGAAGAAAAGTCTCTACTTATTAGTTGGATGGTCATTGCTCTGCTCTCTAAGAGAAACAAAATGACATCACTATCTTAGGGTCAAGGTAAAGTGTCTGATTGTGACTGATTGGACCACTACAAATTCAGAAGGTTCTATCAACAGGTTGTATACAAAAATCCATATGAACATTTGCAGTGGCAGTGTCTCTAAATCTGCACATCTCCTGGTCCTTTGGAACTACTGCTTGCTTGTAGAACAGGAATCCTTCTTTGATATGGGTATCCCATGCTGGATAGTGCCCATTTCTCACAATTGATTCCAAAGTTCTTCAGAGAGACCTGGAGAGTGTCTTTGAAATTGTTTCTTCTGACCTCCATGAGAGATTTTGTCTTGTGTGAGTCATAAAACAGACTTTTTGGCAAACATATGTTTGGCATTTCACCAGTCCTATGGAGTTGTGGTTTCTTTATTATAATTTGAATACTTGGCAGTTGGAGAAATAACATCAGTATTCGGTACCTTATCTAGCCAGGTGATCTTCAGAATCTACCTAAGATAACTCAATTGGAAGCAATTCAGTTTTCTGGCATGACTAGTATATTGTCTAGTGTTCACAGACATTTAGTAGACAACCTAATACCTCTTCTCTTGCACATTTTCCTTCAGAACTTCTCAAAACATTGAACTACTTCTGGCAATGTATATACTAACCTCATCAACTAAATGTACTTCCATAGGAAGTTTACTGCCAAGGTAAATGAATTCAAAATTTCTCCACTTGCTGAAATTGATAGTTCTAAATATGGATGGTGTGGTATTGGTTAGTATGGAAGACACAGTTCTGGGTGATGGAGAATGTCTCCTTTCTTGTTGTTAATTGTTAGGACAAACTCAGCACAAATGGCAGAGAATCAAAATCACATTCTCTATTGCATTCATTGAGTGCAAAATCATCTGCAGAGGCAGCCATGTTTTGCCATGATCTTCCACAAGCCCTTATGACTTGACAGTATCAAAGACATTGTTCAGATTGATGAATGCTCTGTATAGACCTACGTTCTACTCTTGACATTTCCTTTCACATTTTTGGACTTCCCAAGTAACAAGCATGGCCCCAGAGAACTTTAATCAATAAGCATTTAAACACTTATTTTGTGATAATGTACTTGGTGTTATGTTAAATTGATAGGGTATCAAAGCTGGTATCAGAGTGGTATCACGTCCAAGAGAAGGAGATGTGTATGAGAGATATTGTAAAATTAGAAATTAACAATTCTTGGCAACAGATTAGATATGTGGAGATGAAAATGGAGAATAAAGAACTGAGGTTAAGAGAATGAGTAACTAAGAAAATAGTTTTGAGAGTGATAAGGAAACTGGGAAGAAAGCACAAGTCGAGAGGAAAGATAACAATTTCTGTAAAGTATATGCTAAATCTATGGGATATCCAAATTGAAATTTCTAATGCGTTATTAGTAATATGAAGTTGGAGGTCATGAGAGGGTTAAGGCTAGATAAATAGAACTGAGAATTTGCAAAGAGATGAGAATGGAACTTTGGAAGTTGATCTCCAAGGGTATAATATAGAGAAGGAAGAGAAGAGTCTTGGGACAATTAGGTGAAGTAATGGATAGAGCACTGGCCCTGGAGTCAGGAGGACCTGAGTTCAAATCCAGCCTCAGACACTTAATAATTGTCTAGCTGTATGATCTTGGGAAATTAACCCCATTGCCTTAAAAAAAAATTAAAAAGAAAAAGGAGAGTCTTGAGGGATATATATATATATTAAATATATATATATATATATAATATTAGTTGGCACAATTTAAAAGATATGACACAGGAAACTGAGAAGAGCAATTATTTAGGTAGGACTAAAAGTAGGAGAGTGTCACAAAAATATAGAAAGGAGAGAGCATCAAGAAGTGGTTGAACAACTGCTTCAGAGACTATAGAGGGTCACAAAGAATGAAGATTGAGAAATGGCCATCTGATTTGGCAATTAATATATCATTGGTAGCTTTGGAGAGAGCTATTTCAATTGAATGATATGGTCAGAGGGCAGATAACAGAGGGCTGAGAACAGACTGAAGTAGGGACACCAATTATAAATGCCTTTCTCAAAGAGTTTAGCCAACAAAGAAAATGGATGGTTACACTCAATGAGGTTAGAATTTTTCTGTTTTGTTTTTTTTAAAACTGAAAGAAGCAGGACTATTTTGTTGACAATAGGGAAGTAGTCAATAGATATGAAGATATTAAAGTGATGAAGATACTATAGAAAAAATAATAACAAAAGTCATCTGGAACAATAAAATAGCAATGGAATTGATGAGAAAAGTGTAAAGGAAGGTGACCTAACTCTATCAGAGCGACAACTGCCTAGTACTGGTTAAGAAATATAATAAAGGATCAGTGGATTAGGATGGGTTTAAAAGAAACAGTAGTAAATGATTACAGTAATCTTTGGTTTGACAAATCCAAACTGAATAGCTTCTGGGATAAGAACTCACTATTTGACAAAAAATGTTGGGAAAACTGGAAAATAGTATGGTCTACCCTATATCAAAACAGGGTCAAAATAGATCCAGGATTTAGACATAAGATAAATTAATATTCCAGGAAATAATCTATCAGATCTATGGAAAAGGTACAAATTTATGAACAAACAAGAAATAGAGTAAATAATAAACTGAAAAATAAATGATTTTGACTATATTAAATTAAAAAAGGTTTGGCACTAACAAAATCAATGGTGTCAAAATTAGAAGAAAAGCAGAAAGCTGGGGAACAACCTTCACAACTGATAAAGGTCTCATTTCTAAACTATATAGAGAACTGCATCAAGTTTATAAGATTGCAAGTCATTCCCCAATTGATAAATGGTTAAAGGATATGAATAGATAGTTTTCAAATGAAAAAATTAAAGCTATATATAATCAAAAGTAAAAATGCTCCAAATCTTTATTGATTAGAATAATGCAAATGAAAACAACTCTGACATATTACCTCACACCTATCAGATTGGCTAAGAGGACAAAAAGGGAAAATGATCAATGTCAGAGAGATTGTGGGAGGATTGGCACATTAATACATTGCTGGTGGAGTTGTGAAATGATCCAACCATTCTGGAAAGCAATATAGAATTATGTTCAAAGAGCAATAAGATTGTTCATACTCTTTGACCCAGCAATTTCAATTCTAGGCCTCTGTCTAGAAGAAATTTTTAAAATGGGAAAAGTTGCACTTGTTCCAAAATATTCTTAGCAGTTCTTTTTGTGGTGGCAAAGAATTGGAAGTTGTTGGGAAGCCCATCAACTGGAGAATGGTTAAGCAGGTTATGGTATATGAATACTATGGAATACTATTGTTCTATAAGAAACCGTAAATGGTCAGACTCTAGAGAAGCATAGAATGACTTACAGGATCTGATGCTGAGCAAGGGGAGCAGAAACAGGAGAACAATGTACACATTAACAACAATGTGAGCTGATCAACCCTAATGTATGCTGCTCCCTCTCAGCATTCATAGAGTTACCACAACCCTATTATACCAGTTATACACAATGCTATATCCCATCCAGAGGAAGAAAAACAAAACAAAACAAAACAAAAAAACAATCCTTCAGAATCTGATGAATACTACATTCACCTTTTAAAAAATATCTCTTGTGTATTTCTTTCCCTTAATCCTAATTCCTCATATTGAAAATGACTAATGGAATCAGGAATCAGGAAAGGAAAGGGCAGACAGTAAACATGTTTAACACAAATGTGTATGTACAATATTCACTGGACTGCCACTGAGGGGAAGGGGGTGGGAAGGGAGGGTGGAAGGAAATTTTGGAACTTAAAAATATATACATAGGCATATGGATGAATTTTGAAAATTTTTCATAAAATGTTTTTGGAAAAATAAAATATCAATTAAAAAGATATCAAAGTGGAAATGATAGAGGGAGACAATTTGCTAAAGATGAAATGGAAGGGGATCATTTGTAGAATGTCTTGCCTTGGCAAGAAGAATGACCATTACTTTGATGTGAAATAAAAGTTGAAGGAGATAATAGAGAAATGTATTTGAGGCATATGAGATTAGGATGGAGGGAGAAGAAGTAATCAAAACAAATTGACTCAATTTTTTTTTAAGTATGAAGGGTCATCAGCTGAGAGAGATTGATGGGAGGGATGCCATAGGAGGCTTAAGGAGGAATCAAGATGTTTAGAATGATTACTGTATCAATGGATAATGAATTAAATAGAAAAGTATAGAAAGATTGCTTTGTTGGTTGAGATTATGTAACATGCATTTATAGTGAAGCCATTCAGCATGATTTTCTAATTCACTCTAGTTTTATTCAGCATCATATGAATAGTAATAAAAGTTATGAGTGGTTGGAGTAATCCAAGATTGAGGTTTGTAAAACATAACTGACAATTGGATAAGGGAGCAAAGGCCTTGAGTGAGAAGAATGGAATCTATGGTAAAATTACTCAAGGAATCAGGAAAGGAAAGGACAGACAGTAATCTGCTCTGATTTGTCATTTCTACCCTAGAACTGAGCTTTCCTGATTGGTGGAGGTAGCCAACATCTATCTATCTATCTATCTATCTATCTATCTATCTATCTATCTATCTATCATCTATCAATCTATCCATCCATCTAACTATCTACCTATCTTAGATATAGAGATATGCACACACATACATATGTGTATATATACACAATATGCATACATGTACTCATACAATTCACATATACATAGATATATTCATATATGTCTGCAGATCTTGCTTTCAGCCTCTCTCTTATATACTTATTATCCAACCATTCTGCCTCTTTAGTAATATCCTTCCATCCTCTTCTTGCTCACTCTAGGAACTGTAGTACACGAAACATTGCCATTACTTTTAGAAAATAATTTTGGAAAGCAATTTTTGTCAGTCAGTTTCCCTACAGCTTTAGTTTCTATCCCCTTGAATTCCCAGACTAAAATAATCTTCCCTTGCTAATATCTCCTAACATATGTTGTCTCCTCCATTAGGATGTAAGTTTCTTCAAGGCAGGAATTTTCACAATCATATATGTATCCTTTGCCCAAGATATATATATTAAAGCCTTATAATTCATTATTATCCCCATTTTATGAATAAGGAAACTGAGGCCTTGGGGGATGAAGTTGACTTATCATAGTTAATAAACATGTGCTATTATGGATTATAGCAATTTGTGCAACACTTCCTTTTAAATTTCAAGGTTCCATGTCATACATAAATTATACCTGCCCCATACTTTGTACAATGTCCTGATCACAATTGACATACAAAAAATATTTATCAAATTTTCTAGAGAACTCACCTGAACCCAGGAGAAACTGGGTTCAAGGCTCACCTCTAACATGTATTATCTACATGACTAGCCCTAGAGCAAGTCATTTAGTCTTTGAGTATTCCAGGTCACTTTCTAAAACTGCACAGTGCAGAGAAGAAGTCAGACTTCATTGAGAGAGGGAATTTTCTCACCTGGGAGTTCCCTATGCCAAGGAATGAAATCACAGAGGCTGTCCCCATGCTTATCCCTACTCAACTGAGGACAAATGGAGAAAATAAGTTTTCAGACTTTACAACCTATCACCTTGGGTGGTCATGAAATTCCCTTAAATCTGTTCCATTTTTTTCTAGAAAACAATCCCCAGAGTGGTCCAAGTTCCCCCTAATCCTACATCATCTGCTTCATCAGAACCTTTTCCCTCACAAGACTCCCTGCAATGTCTAAACGGCATCTGAATTACTCTAATTGGAGCATGATCCAACCCCCTACTTAGGATGACAAACATCTTCAATCTAAAAGCAGATAAAGCTGGCAGCCACCATTTCAGTCAAGTAGCAGGGAGAGAATGAACTCCCCAGTGAAAGATGTTCCCACCTGCAGTTTCCTCACCAACAGCATGTTCTCCTGTTTAATCTGTGTTAACCTTCTTCTCCGAGTTATGCTGCCTGGCATGATTCTGTCTGATAAACCTCTTTCCCCCTCCCTTTCCCATCCCTTCCTCCCTTTCTCTTACAAAACTATTATTTATTTATGACATTATTGTTACAGACAACTAAACAGCCAAGAGGGGAAACAGACTGCTTTCTACAAATACCTACTTATGTTGGGAAGCCTAATTCATTCTATTGGCAGAAATACAGAGGACTTTGCTAGGAGACTGTGCGACAGATCTTTGGCATCCACAAGGACTAAGAAGAAATGATAGGATGGAAGGCTAACCAAGGAAGGTCTCTAAATTCTTAGGAAAAACCCTGCATTCCAGAGAGCTCTTCCTCTCATTTACTAATCACCTCCTCTCTTGGACCATTCCATAGCTAAAAACACTCAAGAGATTTCATTTGATATGTTTTTGAAAGTGGACCAAACGAATTTGCTCAACTAAGCTGCATGCTTAGAAATATATCTTGCAGGGAAAGAAGGCAAGAGAACAGACTTTAATTTTCTTTAATTTGTCATGGTTTTCAATTTCATTTTAATGGTAAGTGTTAGAAGATCTTAGTGTCGTGAAATGTCTTACCCTGTCTTCATTTCCTTTTTTCACGATCTATGTGATGTCCATGAACTACACCTTGTGGTCACTCCTGTCAGAAATCCATCACTGCTTTTCCCACCTAGAGGCTATTTCATGGCCATGGATGTTTTGTAAATACTGTAATAAAGCTTAATTGTAATCAGTTCTGAATCTGCCAGTAGATTTCTTATGCTTTGTATTGTATAATTTATGTTTGTATAAATGTCTTCACCCTCTAAAGTACAAGTTTTTTGAGGGGAAAGAACTTCATCTGATTTATCCATATAAATCCATTAGCATTCAACATGGTGAACATTCAATAAAAGTTTGTGGAATGAATTATTAATTTTCCATGAGAGAAAATCCTCTAGTTTCCCAGAGTGCTAAACACAAGCAAGGAACTTAATAAAATCCCATTCCTCCTCCAAATATCTCTAATTATTTTTTAATTTTTATTATTTTTAATTTTTTTAGGGTTTTTTTTTTGGCAAGGCAATGGGGTTAGGTGGCTTGCCCAAGGCTACACAGCTAGGTAATTATTAAGTGTCTGAGGCCAGATTTGAACTCAGGTACTCCTGACTGCAGGACCAGTGCTCTATCTACTGCACTACCTAGACACCGCAAAATATCTCCATTTCTGATGATAGTATCACCATCAACTTTCTAGTCACTAAGATTTACAGCCTTAGAGGTATCATTGACTCTTTGCATAACCAATCAGTTATCAGTCTTATTTTTTTTCAAGAATGCTTTCACTAATCAAGAACAAAAGTTGGAGGTTTGAAGATGATCAGATACCTTCTTAGTACTGACAGTAAATGATGCCAGCTAGCAATCCGATGACATTTTTCACATGATCCACATCTGGGTTCTGGGGGCAACATGGTTGAAAGTGAAATGGCTGAAAGGAAAGGAATTAGTCCATCCAGAGGAAGACTTGGATGTATTAGGTTGTTGAATTTTAACACCAGAAATCACATGCTAGTGCTTGCCAAGAGCTGATGATGTGCTAAAGTGCCTCCATATTAGGGGAGGAAGAGAAACCAATTGAAAGACCAAGACATGGGGCGGCTGGGTGGCGCAGTGGATAAAGTACCGGCCCTGGAGTCAGGAGTACCTGGGTTCGGATCCAGTCTCTGACACTTAATAATTGCCTAGCTGTGTGGCCTTGGGCAAGCCAATTAACCCCATTTGCCTTGCAAAAATCTAAAAAAAAAAAAAAAAGACCAAGAGACTCTGGAAGCATTCAGACCATCACCTAGCCCTGTTTCCTACCAAATCAGGTCACAAGGTTCTTAAAAAGACAATGAGAAAGATGCCTTGCACCACATATTCTTCATTATAATAAACATAATTGTGCAAATCACTCCACCAATTATTTGATCCAGTGGTCCTCTTTGATAACAAAGGATGACTATTATTAATTCTACTTCCACATCACTCATTTCTATGTTCTCTTTGCTTACATATTCCCTAGTATATTTCCTCACCACATCCTTCCTTTTCTATTGAAATAGTCTTTTAATTGGTTTCCTTGCCTATGGTCTTCTCTCTTCTATTCACACTCCACCAAAACACCCATCTGATCACTTCATCCTGCTTCTTAAAAATTTTCAACAGTTTCCTATTACCTCCAAGACAACATACAAAATTGTCAACCTAGAATTAAAAGACTTCCACAGATATGCTTCTTCTTATCCTTACATTTTCTTTCACCAGAGTCCCTTTCATGTATGCCCAGGTCTAATCAAACCAACTTCCTGTTCCCTATAGATGGAATTCTATCTTGTGATTCTGTTTTTTTAAATAATTGGTCTCCCATTTCTTTAATTAATCCCCTATTTTCTTTCTCCTTATAGGAAACCTTGTCTTCCTTCAAAGCACACCTCAGCTTCTATCTTCTATATAAGACTTTGGCTGATTTATTCCCTTCCTATTCCCAATATTCACTCCCTTGTGAATTTTTTTCTTTAAATATGGTTTATTACTAATCACTTATGTACATATCATATATACCCAATAGACTAGAAGTTCCTCAAAGGCAGGGACAGTTCATATTTCATTTTGTATCCCTAGCATGTAGGTGTCTAATACATATTTGTTAAATTAAATTAAACTAAATTGCTTACTAATTCCTGTACTAAGTTCTATATTTCTCCAGGAATACGTATATAGAAAGGTATGGGGCAGAATCAAATATCACAGTGAATGATGCATTCTAGTAATGAAAAAAATTCCATTTGCCCTGGATCTCAATTCTGCTGGCCTAGACCTGGAAGCTTCCATAAGCAACTTATCATGATCTAAAAGAAATTTCTGGTTCCAGTGCCTCTCCACCATTATTTTGAAAAGTCAACATCTTTCACTTTAGTATGCTTAATGATGTGTAGAGAGAAAAACAAATTGTAATTTGGCTTCTGCTAAGGTGACTCAATTTCTTCTCCTATATGGCAGAAAGGTCATGTTTGCTGTGAATATGCAAGTAATACTCTTTCTCTTCTTGCCAGTAATGAATAATTAACAATAATAATTCCCTACAATTACTTTTACCCAGGTCTTTCTCTTTTTATAATCAGTTTCTTAGAACATCATATTTTATGGTTCATATTTTTTTCTTTTTTGTCTTCTTACTCATTTGTCAGGTTCATTTATGGTATGGGATTGGTATGGCATAGTATGAAATGTTGTTTACTTAAATCTTCCATGATAACTTGAGTGAATTTCTTGTCATTTCACTTCCTCTTATTGGACTCCTCATTTCAGTCATATTTAACTTGTTATGACCCCATCTGGTATTTTCTTGGCAGAGATACTGGTGTGGTTTGCATTTACTTCTACAGTTCATTTAACAGATGAGGAAACTGAGGCTAACTGGGGCTAAGTAACTTTCCCACAATCACATAGTCAATAAATGTCTAGGATCAGATTTGAACTCACAAAAGTGAGTCTTCCTGAATCTAAATCTGGGACTGAACCAGCTAGCTGCCCCAATGAGATGTCTACTGAAAATTAAAATGAGGAGAGTGAAAGAGAATTTTGGCTGACCCAACTTTACTGCTTGCTGATAATTAATTCTATTATTCAATTAGTAGGTATCTAGAATAGTGTAGATTTAGAAATCCAATACATACAAATAAGATATTTGGAAAATTAAATTTGGTCTATAAAATGCATAAAGCAATAATTTTTTTTACACAGTGCTTTGTAAATATAGTCTCATTTGATCTTCACCATAACTTTGAAAGGTGAGTCTTCATTTTGCAGGTGAAGAAACTGAGGCTTAGAGGGAATAAGCATCTTTTCCATTGCCACATGGCTAAGAAGGGTCAGAGACCAGAGTTAATTGATCAGCAAACATGTATTTGTTATTTGTCAAACATTGTGCTAAAAGCTGGAGACAGGGATAAAAATAAAACTAGTCAAAATTAGTCAAATTCAGAATTTTCACCACTTCATATTACCCACATCTTATATGTTTTGGGGAAATGGGGGAATTTAGGGTTAAACAGCTTACATTACAATCCCTTAATCTTCCACTTAGTATCTTTATTATATTGGGCAAATCACTTAACTCATCTAGGTTTCAGTTTTCTCAGTTGCACAATGAAGGTATTAAGGAGTTTTTTATAGCACTTAAAGATTTTCAAAGTGCTATGTCCTCACAACAATCCTTTGAGGTAGGTATTATTGCTATCCCATTTTGAAGATGAGAAAACTAAGACTCAGAAGCCAATGACTGAGCCACTCATAGATCATCAAAAATGGGAAGATAATTCTTTTGCTGGAATTTGCTAGAATTTCCTAAGATACTGTTAGAGGTGGAAAGACCCTTGGTGGTAACTCAGTCACAGAATTTGTAGTTGGAAAAGACACTGGCTTGCAAGCCAGGGTCCATCTCCAGTCATCCTGATCCATATCTTGCCACTGGATCCAGATGGCTCAGGAGGAGAGAATAAGGTTGGTGGCTTTGTTCACTCAAAATACTTGCTTAAATCCAATTCACTTGTAAGTCAAGGAATCAGGGGCAGCTAGGTGGCACAATGAATGGAGCATGGACCCTGGAGTCAGGAGAATCTGTTTTGTTTGTTTGTTTGCTTGTTTGTTTTTCAGGTTTTTGCTAGGCAATGGGGTTAAGTGGCTTGCCCAAGGCCACACAGCTAAGCAATTATTAAGTGTCTTATACCAGATTTGAACCCACGTACTCCTGACTCCAGGGCTGGTGCTTTATCCACTGCGCCACCTAGCTGCCCCAAGTCAGGAGAATCTGATTTCAAATTTGGGTCTCAGACAATTAATAATTACCTAGCTGTGTGACCTTGAGCAAATCACTTAACCCCATTGCCTTGCAAAAAAAAAAAAAGAATAATGGACAAACAACACAAGAGCCAGAAACAGGAGTCAAATTCTGGTCTTCTTAGCTCTAAATCCAGAGAATACTGGTGGTTCTGAGGTCTTTTTCAATTCTAGATTTATTACCTATGACCCCATGGCCATCTGGCTGAAGGAATATCAACAAAAAAAAACACCTAATTTTAGGTTAAATAGACTTTCCAAAAGATTTTTAGTAGATATTTGTATGGCACTTGAAAGACTGATTTAGTAGAACAATTCAGTTTGAAAAGGGAAAATGTTATCCAAATCCAAAGAAAGCACTGAGAGAATCTGAAGGCAGATTGAAGCATACTATTTTCACTTTTCCCCCCCATGTTTTTAACTTTTTTTCTCTGTTTATTCTTATCCAATATGACTAGTTTGGAAATATGTTTTACATGATTACACATATATAGCCTAAATCAAATTGTATTAGGGAGGTGGGAGGGGAAGGAGGGAGGCAGAAAATTTCAAAGTCAAAATTTTAACCTAAAAAAATTCAATGTTAAAAAGTGTCTTTACATGTATTTAGGCTTGAAAAAAAAAGCAAAAACACTGCACCTAAATAAGAAGGATCTGGATTCAAAGCCTTTATGAGCTTCAGTTTTTAAAATTCAAATAATAATCTAGTGAGCAAGCATATGGTGCAGTGAATAGAAGGATAGCTTGGGAGTCAGGAAGCCACTAAAACATACTAACTGGATGATCATGGACAAGTCACTTCACTTCTTGGTGCCTAAGCAATCCCCTAAGAATATAGATGACAAAAGAGTAACTAATCTGACTCATTAGAGGGATTTTCCATACTGGAAATCTCATTCACAGACAAAATTGCTTCTTGACCCCAAGCATTCTCAACCCATCCCCAATATTTGAAGAACTTACCACATTGAATTTGGTGAGGATCAAAGATGTTCCATCCAAAGTACCTGACCAACCTTTAAGTGATTTCTATGTATCATTCTCTGACTGATCTAGATAATGTGTAAGTGATCTTATTTGCATACATTTCTCTCTTTGAACATGTGGCATTGTAAACTATGCATACTACCAATGGGCACCCACAGTGCCATATTGTCATCAGCATATGTAGCTCACAACACCAAGTACGAGTGTATGCTGGAAAAACTCTTGGATTTAAATCAAAGATGCAATTGTATGAATAGATAAATCCCCCAGGAAGATTATTGCTTAGAAATGAACAATGTCTCCATTAATAAAATAAGGGAATCACACAGACAGGTGTCAGGATTTTGAAAAGCTAGACTCTTCAAAGTCACTCATAAAGTCTTCAATACATTAATCACCTCAAGGTGTTGGGAGGAGTGTAAAGTCTTACTCACCTATTTGCCATGCACAGTTTGGGCTGACATCTTGTGGCCACAATACACATGACAGTCTTACAAATTAACATCTGTACCCAGCCAAAGGAGTATCTTATACATGCTAATGATGGTATTAGAAAATTGAGTGAATACTAAACAACTCACAAAGAAAAATATGACATGTAATTATGTCACCTAATTAGAATAGAAAAGAGTCCTTTCTTTTCCTAGGTGTGAAACAAGTTGTAATATGTTCTTCAAATCCTTCCACTGAGGGGAAAGGACTCCTATAAAAAAGGAAAGAGATCAACAATTGGTTCTGTCCATGCCTGTCAGCAATTCAAGGAGTCTGTTTACTTGATTATTGGATGTAGGATCAGGTGGAAGACTCCCTGAAAGGAAAATTGACTTAACTGACAAAGGAAAAGACCAATTCCTTTGGTAGAGTCCAAGTTAACTTGGAACCAGGAAGGACTAAGGATGCTGAAATTCTTAGCAGCATAGAAAAAAAGCAAGAAAAGACTTCACTCCATAAACCAATATTAGAAACTGTAGCATGTCATTGAAAACAAAGGTGATGGGGGACAAAAGGATTTAAGGAAGAACAAAATAAATAGAACTAAAAGAATATCATATATAGTAATAGCAATTTTGTTTTAAGTATAGTTTTGAGTGAATGAATAATTTTAACTATAATAAAATCCATATTAAATAAAAGGGATATATGAAGAAAAATATGTGCATACAGAAAAGAACTGATTAATAGGATGTATAGAACAATTATATTTATATATATGTATATTTCTATTTGTGCCAAGGTAGCTATCTTTGGAGGGGGGTGGAGGTAGGCTAGGAAAAAAATAGAACACGTAATTTACATGATAATTTTGTTGTGTATTAGAAAGGAATGGATAATTGCACATAATAAATTTGCAGTTTCATGTGTTATCATCTTTTTATTGTACTATATTATAGAAATACTTATTTTATTCTATAAATTAAAAATAAAATACATTTTAGTAAGTACTAGATGGTCCTTTTTGTGCTTGCATATGAAAGTTTGAGAAACAAAGCACTAAATGGAGGTCAGAAGGCAGTTTAATGAATTAATGATTATAGCTACTGAGCAACAGAGGACTTCTTTGACAAAGTTGAAGTATCAACTAAGTGTTAATTTTCTAATGATGATGGATCAATAGCATCACTTTCCATAATAAAGGCTGGTACCACCATGATCTCAACCCTCTTAATGTGTAGATCAAGGTTGAATATTGCTACCTCTATCTAATAAGTCTAAAAAGTGAGAAGATCCAGTATAGTTCCTGGCTGTAACAGAAAAGAGTTGAAGATCCATGTACTTGTGAAGGAATTAGCTACTTTCTACAGAAACTCTGGCTCCTCTGAATTGCAGAATTGATTTTAAAGCTGATCAGGCTTTAAAAGACTGGCTTAAAGATGATAGTGGGTCAGGTAGAGTAGTTACAATGACGCTTTTATCAGCTAGCTTAGTATTTAAATTTGTGAAAAATTGAGCTCTATCTCTGGGTTGAAAAACAGCAATAATAACAGTAAGTAATAATAACACATTTATACAGCACTTTAAGGTTTATAAAGCGATTTACATAAGACTATCCTGACAGATAATAGATATCTATCAGAGATTATCTTGATTTTACCAATAGCCCTGTGAGGTAGGTTTCAAGATATTCTGATATTGGCTTACGATATACTCTGGCGTCTGGTACACTAAAAATAATCACTGGAACTAAAATTGTTTTTTGTTGATCTTAAGACCAATGTCAGAATCTGTTAATGTACTAGTTAGTTTTGGCAAATTGATTTTCTTTTCACTCTTTAAATTCTTCATTACTGGGGAGAATCTCGGGTAGAAAGGAGAGAAAGATATGTCATTTGTTTTTTACATCATCTTCATTTCGGGAAATATCATTAAAATTTTAAAAAACTATCAGGTAAGAATACTCACAGAATGAGAGTTCTCTGAAGGGGCAAGAGGCCATGTGGGTTTCAGTTCAGGTTGGCGTGTATTAATTGAGTTCAAGACCCACCTGAAGCAAAAATCCTCTATACACTGTTCTCAGCATAAGAGAGGTAATGTAGCTTAGTGCACTTGGAATCAGAAAGATTTGGGTTCTGCCTTGACACTCACTAGAAAAGTGAGTAGAAACAAAGCAATGAACCTGAAACAGTTTTCTATTCTGTAAAATTTGAGTAGTGCCTGGGAACAGCTAGGTGAAGCAGAGGTTAGAGCACTTATCTTGGAGTCAGGAGGACCTGAGCTCAACTCTTGCCTCAGACATTTAATATTTAGTTGTGTGACTTGGGCAAGTCGTTTAGCCTCACTGCTTTGCAAAAACTTTAATATAAATATATATATATATATATATATATATATATATATAGTAGTGCCTTTAATCTCTCATAAGATAGTTTTGTGTCTCAAGTGAAATCGGGTTCATATGGTACTTTTCAAAATTTTAGATGCTATAAAACTTAAGTTATTATTGGGCTTTGGCTTGAAGATGTTCAATGTCATTGAACTCAAACTATTTCTTTGTATCTTTGCCAAGAAAACAGAAAATGGGGTCATGAAGAGTTAGACATGTCTAAAACAATAGAAAACAACAAACTATTTCTATGCCATTAGAATTTAAGTTGCTTGGGAGTAGATTGTTTTTTATTGACATTATTACCACCTCACACAGTAGGTATTTAATACATGCTTATTGATTCAATACAAGAAGTGCCAAAAAACTTTATCTGAGTTGGACTGATTTAAAAAAAATAAGAATAACTTCTGGAATGAGGGAGGCGATAGTTCTGCTATATACCTTTCATGGATTATTCCATATCTATAATTCTATTACCATTATGCTACTGTTGTTTTTGTGGTGGGGTTGTAAAGTTTCAAGCTCTTCTACTCTATTGGGGATTTTCTTGGCAAAGTTACTGAAGTGGATTGCCTTTTTCTTCTCCAGTCTCATCCTTCAGATGAAGAAACAGGTAAATAGGGTTAAATGACTTGCCCCAGTAATAGCTATTAAGTGTCTGAGGCTAGATTTGAACTCAGTAAGATGAGAATTCCTGACTCCAAGTCTGGCACTCTATCCACTGTGTCATCTAGTCACCCTACTTTACTTCTTACTGACAATAGTACTTTGAACACATCATTTCAGTTCTCTGGCATTTAGTTTCTTCAATTGTAAATATGAAGTCAATGAACTACATGTCCTCTAACTCTCTTATAATTCTAAAGTCTGTGATCCTAATCATTATTTCCACTTAAAGAAATGAAGATGAATTGAGAGGCAAAGTGACTTTGCATGAATCACACAGGGAGAGATAAGGATTTCTTTCAACTGATTCATTGCAAGCAAGGAAAACTTAATCAACAAATATTTATTATTTGCAATTTGCTAAGTCATTGTGCTAAGCGCTTGAGTTATGAAGACAAAAGTAAAACATCATGTGCTGTTCTAAAAAGAAAGATGATATCTACATAGATAAACAAACATACACAATAATACAAAATCATAGATACATATATTTCAGTAACCTAGGTTTTATATGGCAACAAATTTAAAATTTCAATCCTGCTCCATTATAAATACCACATCAATTTAAAAAGAATTACTTAATAAATAAACTAGTCATTGTATTTATCACCTGCCCCTTGAAATCCCTTCAGGCTTCCTGGCACACCTTGATACCCCACAAGTAGGTCCCTCCCAGACATCAGTCTGTTGCTAACTGAAAAGAATTCAGGCAGCCAGACTGAACCTTAGTGTGAATGTGCAGATGATCCTTTAATACATTCCACAGAGGTTTTATGTGAAGAGGATAAAAGGGGAAAAGGCCTGGAGACACAGCTGAAGCACTCCGTGGTGCCAACCAGAGTGTTGAATGAACAAAGACTTCCTTGCCTGCCTAGGCCTGGATCTGGTAACAGGACAGGTGTGCTATCTACATAATGTCCTTGATCTCTAAAAGACAGGGGGAAGAGCCAATGAGGAAGTCACCTCCTGCCAATGGATCCATTAGCCAGCTCTGGTGGTGGTTTCAGAAGTAGCAGCTGCTTGCTTTACTAGCTCTACAGACCACTGAATACATATGGGGAGATGGGAATCTGCATGAGATATCTGGTATTGGGACATATCAAACAGCCCTGATAAATCATTTATGACATGTTACCACTCTTGTTTGTTTACTGTGGTCAAACTACAAAGGTCATCCACAATTCAAAAGTTCTGCATGTGTAGAATTATTTTTTTAAAGTTTTCTTTGTATCTCCAGGGTTTATCACGGAGTAAGTGATTGATGTTGATGATGATGATGATGATGATGATGATGATGATGATGATGATGATGATGATGATGATGACTGATGATGATACAGGAGCCTGAAAGTTTGCAAGATTTAAGTTTCTTTCTCTTTAAATGAATTGATATGCCTTTCCTTGGAAGAAAGGTACAGTAGATACGAAATGCTGGAGACTTTCCCCAATCCTTCCTAAGAGCATGACTTAAAAAAAACAAAATAAAAATAAAACTCCACATGAGATGCAGAGAGAAATGAGTGGAACTAAGAGGTTCAGGAGCATGAGATTGTTTACGCAATTTGGTTGAATTCATCAGACAGTCAAGTTGGTCGCCTCATATTTGTAGTGATGAGTTGATGGGCCAAAGGCAGAAAACCATGATCTCATTCAGAAGCAAGGCTCATCAGGACCAGGATCATACAGATTCTAGGGAGAAGGCAAAAAGGCATTGTCTGTGGGAGGATTAAAGCATCCTATCACAAAAACACAGAGAATTGGAAGACCTCAAATTCTTTACAACAGTATGAACTCCCAGTCTAAATAAAGGTTTGGGAAAAGTAGAGCTGAATAGTATATATTGCTGTGATGATGGAGCAATCTGGAAAGGGGAATGTATAAGGAAGGTTTCAAATGGGAAGCCGAATGAAGAACAATGGCAGGGACTAGGTCTGCCTCCATTCAGCCTCACCACCCTTCCTGGTTCCTGTCTTCCAAACTTCAAATCTATACTTTCATTTCTCCAATCACTTCCTTCCCACATATACACAATACTCACATACATACTTTTTGACTCCCCTTTGTGTTGTCTTCTCATTTGAATGTAAGCTCCTTGGGGGCAGGGACAATCATCTAAGCCCAAAACTTCACATTGGTTGTTGCTTAATCATTTCAGTAGCATCTGATTCTTTGTGATACCATTTGGACATTTTCTTAGCAAGAATACTGAAGTGATTTGCCATCTCCTCGTTTGAAAGAAGAGGAAACTGAAACAAACAGGGATAAGTGACTTGCCCAGGATCACACAGCTAGCAAGTGACTGGGTCAAATTTGAACTCAGGACTTCCTGCCTCCAAGAGTGGTAATCTAGCCACTGCACCACCTAACTCTCCCCTTCAAGCACATAGTAAATGCTTTAAAAATATTTGTTTCTTTCCTTCTTTCTTCACTCTACTTGATGTTAGAAAATTTCAGTTCTTAGAGATAGTTCTTTTTCTTAGAGACATATGCTAATGGTATTGGTTGAAAGACATCTCAACCATACTCAACCATTTCTCAGCCATCCAACAGATGTCAAATTAAATGAAACTGGAAGGTAGAGTTGGGCATAAATATCTACATAATTATGTAACAGTATAGGAACACTATCCTATTTTGCAATAAGGATGAGAGTATATACTATCAATCCAGCAACCAATCCTACCTGTCACATATACCAGCCAGCCATCCTCAGATGGTAAACTGATCTTCATAGTTCTCTTGGTCTTTTCAAGAGCTTATTGTCATTGACCTCTTAAGCCCACTCTTTTGTGGATGTAGTGTCATTTTTTCTTTCATTAGATCTTGTTATATCATCAAACAGGACCCACATTTTAATTTTAGAATAAGCTATTTCTGCAATTACTTACCACATTGCAATTCCATTACTTACAAAATGGGCTTTTTGTTAATTCACTTCTAAGTCTTACAGATAAAGAATATAAGCATATTTGTATATAGCCCTCAGATTCAAATGTTAGAAAAAAATAAAAACAAATATGGTAACCCCTTTGAAGTATTTTCTACAATTTGCAGAAACAATGATAGATGAATTCCCTATGGGACTACCCTTCTAAAACCATAGCCCTTAAGACCACTCCTGTGTGCTTCCCATTAAGTCATTCATTAGACATAATTAGCTTTCAGTTAAGCCACTTTATAAGACAGAAAAATTGAAAAGCACTAAAAATTAAAAAGTACTAAAAGTATTCCACCTATAAACAGGGGGTACACTAAGCCATAAATACATATATCATCTGTGCAAAATGTGCACAACCTTGTGGTAGTGAATTACATTTGTTGGGAAAATATGAGGTCAAAGTAACACAATTCATGAACTACAAGGTTATGAAGTTTTATTTTTCCTGTGAAGTTCACCCAAAGTTCCCCTTTTGGCACAGCTCTGATAAGAGGTTTGCTTACCTGGATTCTTAAGATTGGCTGTTCTTTATATGTCCCTAGTTCTTGATTGCCAGAGTTCACTGACTCTTGAGTATATAATTAGTTTTCTTCTCTACTGCTAGGGGTCTTGCTCCTTGAATCTGCTTCTAGTCTAGAATGACTGTTCATATACATTCAGATCTATTTGAAATGTGTGTTTGTGTGTGTGTGTGTGTGTGTGTGTGTGTGTGTGTGTGTGTGTGTCTGTTAACTCTGATACCTGAGTATCAAACTGATTCTCCAACTGATAGAGTGAGTAGCTCTGCTATGACCAGCATGGGGAAGAAAAGGAGAGGAAAATAAGGAGAAAAATCCAGTTTACAGGATTCCCTCTCAAGGTCAGTTCTTTTGTTTTCCTACATCTATCTCTTACATCCCTCTACTGAGAAAACTTCTTAAAAGAAAGAAAAATTCCTCTATATATAGATGTGTAGTCCAGCAAAATAAATTCTCATGTTGTCCATGTTCAAAAATGTTTATCTTATTTTGGATTATAAATCCATTACCTTTCTGGAAGGAGGTGAGTAGAATGTTTCATCTTCCTTCTTTTGTATCATTCCAATTTTAGTGTATGTGCTGCCAAAGTGAGCACATCTTCCCTCTTTTGGACTGATGATTTATGATTATTCCGATCAGTATTCTAAAGTCTTTCAAAGTTTGTTTTTCTCTGAATTGTTATAATCATTAAATAAGTTGTTCTATTTCTGCTACTTGCTCTGAGTTAGTTCATAGAGCTTTTCCCAGGTTACACTGAAACTGTCCATTGCAGCAATTCTTATGGCACAATAATAAATGTCTGAGGCCAAATTTGAACCCAGATATTCCTGAGATCAACCCACTACACCATCTAGCTTGCCTTGTATGACCTTGGGCAAGTCACTTAACCTTCATTGCCTCACATACAGGGTTATCTCCAGTCATCCTAATTCATAATCTTGCTACTGGACCCAGATGGCAAATCCTTCACTCAAATCCAATTCACATGGTTTTCAAGGCATCACCTCTCTAATGTCCTGGTCTTTTTCAAGCACATCATCATCAGAGCACAATAATTTTTGATTGAATTCATATCCAATAATTTGTTTAGCTCTTTCCCAATGGACATTTCCTTAGTTTTTTTAATTTTTCACTACATAAAAGAATTATTATACAAATGTTTTTACATATAGATTCATTTTTCTTTGATTTCTTTCAGAGAAAAACCTAGTAGTAGTTTGAGTTTACTAGTATTCATAATTTAGTAACTTTGTGCCATTGGTCTCAATTGCTTTCTGGAATAGCTTGTCCAACTCACAGCTCCACCAATAGTGTTCTAATGCATTTGTTTATACAGGGTTCCACCAATATTTGACATGTCCCTCTTTAGTCATCTTTACGATTTTGATGCATGTGAGATAGAAGCTCAAATTTGCTTTAATTTGAATTTCTCTATTAGTGATTTTGCAATTAAAATATTGCTGTTGATACCTTGGATTTCTTTCTTTGAAAACTATCTTTTCAACTTTAATCATTTATTTATTATTAGGAAATGATTCTTGGTTTTATAAATTTGAATCAGTTGTGTGTGTGTGTGTGTGTGTGTGTGTGTGTGTGTGTGTGTAAAATCAGAGAAATTTGCAGCAAAGTATTTGTTTCCCATTTACTTTTTTCCTTTTGGAAATTTTTACTACATTATATTTATTTCTGAATTTTATAAATTTTATATCATCAAGATTATTTTGTATTATTTGAACCTATTACTTTTTTACTCATGAAATAAAGTTCATGAGATACTGTCAATTGAATCCTCTCAAAAGACAGATTCTTCCTCCATTTCCTCCACAATCATTTCAGAATGCTGACAGGTTTTGCTATTTAATGACTTCAGAGGCATGACCAATTATTCTGCTCAGCCAATCATGCTACCCCATCTTAATCAATCAGAGAGGTGTTCATAGTTTGGAGAAGATCACCAGGTGTGATCACCTCATTACCAACACCTCATCATCTGTGACTATATCCCATGATTACATCAACTGAACTGAAGAGGGAATTCAAACACATGTATCAGCAGCAACATGATAACCTAAGCAATTCTCTTGAGACCATGCCATCCACCCCACAAGCATCAGACAAGCCTCAAGTTTTAAATGACCTCTTATTCTGAGACTGAGGGATGGAAAGATAAGTAGATTATTTGACCAGGACTTTTCCACCCACAGAAAAATCTGCAAAGTAAATAATCAGTTGATATGATTCAGAAAGTTAGGACACCTTCTAAAAGAAGAACAGGCAGGACTGTGTCTAGAATGATTTTAAATCCATGTAATAACAATTCCCAGGAAACTGTAATTCTGTTCCTGTTCTCTACCTCTTAGAGATGGACATATAATTTGGGTCTCTGTACCAAGAGGTACCAGAAAGGGTCTGAGAGAATTTCCAAAGGAAGAACCAACTAAGAAGTTAAATAAGAGGCCAATTACTCATCATATTACTCCACAAGCTTGTAGTGTGTCCTAGCTAATAGCTACTGTGCTAAGTGTAGACAGAGAAGTGAAAAACAGTCCCTGCTCATATTCTAATGGAGAGAAATTGGGAAGGAAGGAAGGAAGGAAGGAAGGAAGGAAGGAAGGAAGGAAGGAAGGAAGGAAGGAAGGAAGGAAGGAAGGATGGATAGATGCATTTTTAAAGCACTTATGTTTGAAGCACTATGCTAAGCTCTGGGGATATAAATAAGGCAAAAAATGTAGTCCTTACCTATAAGAAGCTTACAAGCTTACATTCTAATGAGGGAAGGGAAAAAAAAGGAGTTGAAAAGAATGTGTGTTTGTGTGTGTGTGTGGGGGTGGCTGGAGGAATGAAGGCATTAAAGTTTGGAAGACAGGGGAAGGAAATGGAGATTGACCTGGTACTCTCCACAAAATGACTGCTCCATTTGTTATTTCTTAATTTGTGAACTGTCATTTGTTCTTCTTCCCTCCCATTAAACTTTTCTTCTTAAAAGTCCCTTCCTGATCTCCACTTTTAATATATCAGCATGTATTATTACTTGTCCCAGACTGTTTTGTGGGTTGGGTGACAATACTCTTGTAAGGAAATGGAGGGCTGTCAATTATGTAAATAGTCTCATCCATGATTTTGTGATGGAATTTCTTAGGTTTTTTTTACAGATTTTGTCATTTTGACTACTTCCCAGACTCTGATCTTGGTTCAGATGATCCTTGCTTCTGAACATGGGTATCCTTACCCTGAAGCAATTAACATGACTGTCTGAGAAATTCAAATTGTATGATCATCCTTCCCAACAAACTCTCATCTCATTTCTTTTCTCCTGACCTACCAGTCCAAAATTTAAGGCATAACTTCTAAATCATAGGGAAAAGATGTTATGAAATCTTTATTGTCTCATTTTGCAATCTATTATGATCTTTCACATTTTTTGAGAGTATTGGAAAGAGGTCATTTTACTGAGTAACTGAAGACTGGAAAAGAAATCCTAACATACTTCCCAAGAATATATATATATTTATTTAAAATGTACATCATCCTGGGGCCCAGGTAAGAACTAATTTTGAATAGGCACCTATCTCTTGATTTGCTCATTTCATTATCAGACAACTCTACTAATTAGAAAATTATTTCTTTCATTGAGCTACACTGTATCTTCTGGTAACTTCTACCCATTGATCTTAATGTCAACTATTAGTAAAATTGTTATCATTAATAATAACATCTAGCATTTAGGTAGTGTTTTTTAGGTTTGCAAAGCACTTCACAAATATCTTATTGAATCTTCCTAACAACTCAGCTGGCAGATGCTATTTTTATCCACTCTATAGATACAGAAACAGAGGCATAAAGGTGTTAAATGACTTGCTTAGGGTGATAGTAAATAAATGTTAGTGAACATTTTGAACTCAGGTCTTTCTGACTCCAAACAGAATGTTCTATTTACTGTGCCATCTAGCCGCCACAGAATATTATTATCATCAACCTCTTTCTTTTCTGGGACAGGTCTTCATATATATCTCAAGATAGTTATTCTGAGCCTCTTCAGCCTTCTATTTTCCAGGTTACTGTCAGGTCTTTCAACTCTTCTTCATATGTAATATTTTTAGACCTTTCACCATTTTTGTCACAGTCCTCTGAACATGACCTATTTTGTCCATATCTCCTTTCAAATAGGGTGTCCAGAAATGAACACAGTATTACAGATGTGGTTAGATCAGTCAAGAGAACAGCAGGACTTTTACCTTTCCTAAGCTAGTATTTCTACTACTGCAAATTAAATTTATATTAAATTTCTGATAGCTATGTCACACTAATGATTCATGGTGAGTCTACAATGAAAGTCATTGCCCCAGAATTGGGAAATTAAAAAAAAAAACATTGGATTAGAATCAGGAGACCTGAATCCTAATTTTGGTTCAACCACAAATGAGATGTGATCTTTTGGGCAAGTCACTTTGGACTCAATTTCCTTAAATTGTAAAGAGAATAATTTGGAAATCTCTTAATACCACTTCCAATTTCACATTTATGTTTCTAAAACTTTTGCATGTTTTTTCTGAATTGTATTGTCAGATGTTCCTCAATGTAAATATATTGAAAGAAATTATTATTTCTTTCCTGTATTAAATAATCCATTATTGGAAAGATCCTGAGTTTTTTCTCTTTTTCCTGTTGCTTCCTTCAGAATCCAATCTTTCAAGGAAATCTAGGTGGAGTTGTTGCTCCACCCAACTAGAAAAACCTTTCAAGAATAGAGGAAACTCCAGCATTGTATTCAGGCTCTGGTAGAGGTCTGGATCCTTTGCCTAGAATGCCCAATGCTGAGGGGTGGTCTGGGAGCAAGATTGACAAAAGTCAAATCCCCAGAGCCCTCATTAAAATAGGTCCAAGTGTCATTTTCTCATTGTTCATTCTCTCATTAATTTATTAACCAATCAGAGTTGATTTCAACCCTCAGGACTTCCAGGGCCATATAAATGATAAGTGGGTTCCAATTGGTCTTTGACCTTCAGGAATGCCATTGGTCCTTTTTATTAATTATCTACTAGCAAGATTAATAAAATGATCACATCCAGAAATTGTCTCTCAAACTTTTCATACATCAGACAGTTGATCTTTCAGATATAGATTACCTCAGAGTGTGAGATCCTTGGAGAATAGGAACAATCTTGTTTTTTCTATTCATTTGTCTAAGACCTAGAATAATTTTTGGCACGGTAAGACCAAAATAAAAAAGGCTTTTCATTCATTCATTCATCCATCCATCCATCCATCCATCCATTCATTCATTCATTCACTAATTCATTCATTCACTGGCAGACTGGATATCAAGTCAAACATAGTCATGGCTGCCCATAACAACCCAAACATCAAGTCTATTATTTTAGTCTGTTAGTATTTTTTGTGTCCTGATGATGCCACCCCCCTATATTAATTGTTTTTATTTCTTGCAAATTTGATCAGCATGGAATCTATACCTTTATGTACCTTATTCCTAGAAAATGATAAATTAAAGAGTGCTTATAGGGCTTTATGGCATTCTACTAAAGACTTTCACCCAGGTTATCAATGATTCATTATTATCTAATCAACATATCTCTATCTTATCCATGAGAATATCTTAAGATACTCTATTAAATCTCAATTTTGAATCTAGGCAAAATTTATCTATGGCATTGACTATTCTACCAGCCTAATAATCCTGATCAAAAAAAATGAGGAAGTAATGCTAATTTTTTGATTTAATCTTAATAAATCCACTAAGAATCAGGACCCCATTAGCAGAAATGCAAATAATATGGGAAAGTATCAAAAAGGCTATTTAAATTTGATGCAATAAATATTTCCTAACAATTAAAGACCTCCAGAAGTGGAATGTTTCCCCAAATCCACATTCTCTCTCTCTCTGTTTCTGTCTCTCCCTATTTCTTTGTCTATCTGTCTGTCTGTCATACATACATACACCCAAACACATATTGCAGATTTGCAAACATTCTCAAGCAACCCTTTATCTGGCGGATAAGATTCAAATTCTGGTACAGCTTAAACCATATGGTTTCTGAGCTTGTTTCTTAATCTGTAATTATATGATTCTATGATTCTGTGAAACTATGATGTCTCTTAAGAGGTAAACTAGTTCTTTTCTCTTTCCCTTAGAGACTAAAGGTAATAATATAGAGATGTATGTATAGAACACCTGTTCTTTGTTCAAGTTAGGATTAAGTTGTAAAGATAGCCTCTATATCTCTGAGATCTTCTTTTCCTATATCCAATATCTCACATATTTTTCTTTAATTTTTAAGCCAATTCATCAAGGACCTTTGAGATTATTAGTCATCAGAGTATCTATTTTTTCAACCCATAAAAATCTCAGCCCAACTCTATCTTGGTGAATGATCTTTATGAGGTTCTTTACTTAAAAAAAAACTGAAGTTTGCCAGATGGAAAGCATTCCATTCATCACTGGATTCAAAGTCTCAGTGCTAAAGTCAAAACATTCCTCTTAGAAGGACATCAACTCTCCTGGCATGGTCATGAAATCTCAAAGTCACTTCCTTGCTGAAAATCAAATGCAGAAGATATTGGAAGAAGAGGTCTGCCTTGTTGATGTTAGAACACCTCTCTGGGCAATTCTTTGCCTTTTAACACATATCTCTGGAGAGAATGAGAGAACTGTATTAAGATGCTGCTAGATCTCCTTTCTGGGCATGTCCATATTTCTCCATTGTTATTTGGTGGGTTTCACTTCCAACCACATCAGTCACAGCTGGCCTGATCTCCTACTCTTCAATTATTTGCTCCTATTTAACTGTTAATCACAGTTAGTTTGGGTAGGCACCTTTGACTCAAGTTTCTTCTCTGCTTTGCAGAATGCTTCTCCCCCCACCCCCCAGCTTTTGTTTCAAGTAAATACGTTTTTAGATTTAGATATGAAATGAAATAAACATTGTATGTGCTAGGAACTCATTTGATCCCAAACTCCATATATTTTAGGGGTGACTATTGTTCATGGTCTTTTAGAATTAGCACTTTCAGCACAGCCCCACCATTTGTCATGGAGCTGTGACCTTGGACTTCTCATGCCTCACCATTGGCATCTAGATTATATGTTAAAAGAGCAGAAAAATATACTGTTTGCTCCTCCTTGGATCCTTATTTTCTGTTTTCTTCTCTGTCTTCCTCAAATAGAGACACTAACCTCCATTACCAGCTGCATTAGGGCATGTGTTTTTTCAGCTTTTCATCCTCACTATCACAAGAAGTATGATCCCTTGCAGGGTCCATAAGTATCCCTGCAATCCTGAGAAATAAGGGACAAATCTTCTTACCCTTCTTTATCTATTCCTTTCACTCTTGTCTTGCCCTTCCCTGAAACCAGTTGGATACATGTTTTCTTGAGACTTCTTGAAACCTCATGAATGTGCTAGTAAAACTGGGGCCAAAAGCATGTGAGATATCATCTGGTTATCACTGTGAGCATTTCTACCAACCCAGAATACCCTTGTTTCACTTGTATTCCCATCTAAAATATAGCCCATAATCCATTTACTATGCACATTCTAGCTATTTGATAAATGTGCATCGACTTGAATGAAATCCATCATGTCAGTAAGTCATAAATGAAAAGTAGTTAAAATATCAAAATCTCCAGTGGGAGGAAGCCACTGACACTCTAGCCCAAGGTCTCTTGATTTCAAGACTAAGACTAACAGGTAGAAAGAGAGATGAGGACCCTGAGTTGGAGGAGGGCAGAAGACAAATGGAAGGTAGGGAGCATGGCCTGCCAGAGTCACTACTTACAACAAACCCAGTGAGCTCTCCAATGAGAGGGAAAAGGAAAGTCCTCTGTCATCACAAATACAATGTTTGGCAAGCTAATGACTTTTTGCAGCAAGCACATTTTTGATGGCAATTACATACACAAACATCAAAAGATTCCTTCCATGAACCCAGGAGAGAGCAGATGTTAATTAGAATAAAATGTTATCAAGTCAGACTGAAATGTTTTGTCTTAGTGATGCTTTATTACTTTTTTCCTCTCAAATTTTTCAAATTGGTACTTGTAAATCCCCACAATTTAACAATAATATATATATATATATATATATATATATATATATATATATATATATATATATATATATATATATGGGGAAGAGAAGAGGAAAGAGAGAGAGAGAGAGAGAGAGAGAGAGAGAGAGCTTCAGCTCAAATCTTTTCCCAGCTATCCATCCACTCATCAAATGCTACATGTTATTAGTGACTGGACTAAAATAAATGCAAATGGTTTTCTGACAAGAGATAAGAAGAGGATGGGGAAGGAAATGGAGATTGACCTAGTACACTCCACAAAATAACTGCTTCATTTGTTGGTTTTCAGTTTGTGAACTGTCATTTGTTCTTCTTTTTCCCTCCCATTCAACTTTTCTTCTTAAATGTCCCTTCCTGGCTTCCTCTATTATTATATCAACATGTACTATTACTTGTCCTAGATTATTTTGTGGGTTGGGTGACAATACTCTTGTGAGGAAATGGAGGGCTGTCAATCATGTGAACAGTATTATCCATGATTCTGTGATAGGACTTCTTAGTTTTTTTTTTACAGACCTTGTCTTTTTGACTACTTCTCAGTCTCTGATCTTTGTTCTGATGTTCCTTGCTTCTGAATATAGGCATCCTAACTTTGAAGTAATTAACTTGACTATCTGAGAAATTCAATTAAACTGTATGATCGTTCTTTCAAACAAATTCTCATCTCATTTCTTTTCTCCTGTCCAAATTTTTCCACCAGTCCAAATTTTAAGGCATAACTTCTAAATCATAGGGAAAAGAGCCTATGAAATCTTTATTGTCTTATTTTGGAATCTATTATGATCTTTCACATTTTTTGAGAGTATTGGAAAGAGGTCATTTTACTAAGTAACTGAAGACTGGAAAAGGACCATGCATCAAAGGACAATTTTCATTTCCTCATCACATCAGGAGCATTTTTTTTCCTGCTCCAATCCAATACAAGCCCCAGCTCAAGATTTGATTTTTCTTTAGTTTTCAGCAACTTTCTCTTTAAATCATAGGGGCCTGGATTCTCTTCTATCCTTGCCTGAGATGCCTAGAATAATGGAAGTTTTCCATTATTCCAGACCAGTCTCCTATAGCTGACTCAGCCAATCAACCCTAATTGTTGCCAGTTGGATTGCCTCCTCACCCAGGTGAAGGCTCTCAAAATGAGGAGAAAGCTCATTTTTTCTCCCCTCATTCATTTCAGTCAGAATCAAATGCCATTGTTGGAGGTTACATGTAAGTTGTAGATATACACACAGTGTTCCAGCTTACACAATTGGAAATAAGTCTGCATTGCCTCCTTCAGCCTCTAGCTCCTGCTTAATAGACAAAAGATGAAAAGTTCAGCTGTGTCATTGGGGAACAATTGGGTCACTAATGGCCTCTAAGTCTCAAGCCCTGCCTGGACAAGTATGTTATTCCTTGGGAGGAGGTAGGGAGACTTTTACCGCTCTAAGCCATTAGCCCAAGTATTCTATAAGTGTCCAACAACAGTAGTGATCTAAAGGACTCAGTGTTGGAGTTGTCTAGGAACAAGTACAAAATATGTATTTTTTAAAAAAACAACTTATTTCTCTCATTGTCCATAGAATTGTGGCTATAATGATCACAGCATTTCAGTTTAGAAATAATCTCAGCAGTCACCTGGTGCACCCTAAAAGGAATCTCCACAATGGCACATTCAATTTGAAGACCTGAAATGAAGGGAGTCCACAACCTCTCAAATGAGCCCACTTCTCTTTTGGACAGCATAGTTGTTTGTAGCTGACTCTGTGATTCCATCTGGAATTTCTTTGGAAAAGATATTGGAATGGTTTGCCATTTCCTTCTCCAGCTCATTTGACAGATGAGGAAACTGAGGCAGACAGGGTGAAGTGGCTTACCCAGGTCACACACCGTTAGTAAGTGTCTGAGGCTGGATTTTAACTCTGATGGAGGCCCAGCCCTCCATTCACTGTACCACCCAGCTGCCCACTGGTCACCTTTACTTGTTAGAAAATGTTTTCTCACTTTAACCCTAAATTTGCCTCTGAGAAATTTCTATTAGATTTTTATCTTTTCTTTGCACTCATTTTATTTTAAATTTTAATAATTATTTGTGTAGATGCCTCATTTCTTTATTACAAGACTATAAGATTCTCGAAGTTAGAACAGTATCTTATTTATCCTTGCATTCCCAGCACTTCATATATTTCCTTGCACGCATTAGCACAGAATAAATACTTATTCAAATTGTGATGAATGGAATTATAGCATAATGAATTTTCCTCATAACATGAAATAAACTTATAAAGTCTGAGAGCTGAAAGATGTCTTCATGATCCTCAAGTCTGAAGTTGGCATTATATGTATAATATGTAATAATACATATATGTATATAATAAATATCATAATATATAATATATATCATAAGAAAACAGGCTTTAAAAAAGGCAAAGCAACTTGTTCAAGATCACACAACTAGACAGTTGTATGGATTAAAATTAATCTGGATTCCTTATCGAGTGTATTGTCCATTGAAACATACTGCACCTTTCTCAGTATGTGCTATATAATTCTATTTGAGAAATAGAAATGAAATCAAACAATTTTTGTTTTGTTCCTAGGAGGGGCAGGGCTAGGTATTTTAAACTTAAGGGTCTCCTGAGCCTTGCTGGTTCAATCCACATCATTCCTTACCACAATACCTTACTAATGACCACCTAACAAATCTGTTTGCCATATCTCCCATTTGGGACATTGAGTAGAGACTAGTCCCCCGATTCACCCTCTCTATTTGCTTCATGGAAGATTAAAAAAGATGGTCTGGGGGATTTCATAGGGTACAAAAGAACATGCTCATAAAATCTGTTTCATTTTCCATTCATCCCAAACCTATTGCATGCAAATGTTGACTGTTTTAACAACAAACAAATCTAACAAAAGGAATGCAAGGCACTTTCAGCTTGGCTTCCACAATTCTGGCTCCATTATTTCTCTGGCATTGATTTTTTGGCCACATAGTCCAGCTTATTTGAAAAGCATGAAATTTGCTCACTCTATACATACCACTAGGGATCATTTTCTATAACCATTCCCAGGGATATCTTCTCCTCTGGAAAACAAAGGCTCCTACCAGGTTGCTAGTTCTTTTCACAACTTATTTTAAGATGACATTAGACACAGGAGTTTTAGGTCCTGGCTCAGACCTTTTTGGTGTCAGGAACTATAAGCTTAGAAGGTCCCCCCATTGGGAGGAGATGTTTGAACATTCAGTAGATTGCCAAGGGCTTATAATTGAATAGACAAGAATGATAATAATGAATATCCAGTGTCTTCAAAACATCATTCTTCTGGGAAATATGGAACCTTTATTCTTGTCATCAACAACAGAAATTCATTGTGACGACCTTTTGAATGGGATTGTGAGAATTCTATATGGAATGGGGATAGGCCCACTATAGACTCCACTCATTAATTCTAATAAGATTGTTAAGGAAGGAAATGAAGGGTTAAAAAAATCAAGGATTTTAATATTAAAAGGGGACCACATTTCATAATTGGTGTCTCCCAGAGATTTAAAAAAATACAGTCAATATAAAAAATTGAGTCAAAGATAGGTTTTGGCCTAAAGAACTCTGTATCCTCATCTAAAAAATGAGGTTAAACTAGTTGATCTCTGAGGTTCCTTCAAACTCTAAAATTTTATGATCCAATGAATATATCACTCACTTTTATTATCATTTATTTTATTTTATCTGAATTTATCATACTTTCCTTTGTAGCATCATTCTTTAGATATGTATTATTTCAATTCATTTCAATAACTTTGTAAGTACCCATTGCTTTTAAGGCACTGTGCTTTCTAATCAAGGAATTTACAGTCTACTTATTAGACCAAAGGTATACAATACAAGATAGATGAAAAAATAGAGAAATACTAATCTTTCCTTTGCATTATGGGATTTTTGAGAAAAAAGTTCATGTCATATTTTCCTAATTCCAAAACCTATATTTAGAAGGCTACGGTGATGATGAATGAAGGTAAAAGGGAGGAATTTGTTATACTCTTTCCAGTATCTATGTTAATACTAATTTGATTATGGTTTCAGGACCAAACAGGAGAGTATAGGTAAGGTAGATGAAAGAAGAGGATAGAATGAAACATTTGTAGAAAGAATAACCACACTAGCAAAAGTATGGATCCTTAGAATTATTGAAAGACCTTCTTCCTATTCTAATAGGTCATTGATAAGGACCTTTCTCACCTCACCCACTTTTTGTTTTCTTTTATAGGTTATCTTGATCCTTGGAATGTAAGCTCCTTGGGGTTTTTTCCTGTTTGAATTTGTATTTTTGCACTTAGGCCCACTCTTAGAACATAGTATGTGCCTCTTAAATCATTTTTGACTCGCAGACTTAGAGATGAAGAAATTTTCAGTGCCTAACCTAAAATTCTTGGTTAGTAAATGGCAGAGCTGTGACCTGTTCTACATGTTGCTATCTCTATTAGAATGTAAGTTCCTCGAGGGCAGAGATTTTCATTTTCTTTCTTTTTTGCCTTCAGGGTCTAGTACAGTCCACCACCACCCTCATAGCATATATTTAATAATAACTATTGATTGAATTATTGAACCTAAGTATTCTGGCTTCTGGATCATACATTAAATCTCATTGCTAGATTATCCAGTAACTGATTATGGAAACTAGTGATTTAGCATTTTATCTATTCTTTCCCTTTTACCTCTCCTCCCTGTAGAGTTGTTCCTTTAAGATTAGGGGCAGGCACCCTCCAGTCAGCTAGCAGTAATTGTCTTATGTGCCCAAAGCAGGGAAAGGCAACCAAAGGCAGGGATTCAAAATTTAATAAATCTAGTGGATTTTAAAAGATGAATTAATTAAATTTTTGACCAAATATAGTCCTCAAATGATGTTATTAAAAATCCAAATGGCCCTTGGCAAAAAAAAAAAAGTTTCTTCCCCTGCTTTAAGATGATGGTAGGAAAAGCAGCCTTTATTTTTAAATACCTAACACCATCAGATTTGATTATTTCTTTGCCCAAATCAAGTTAAGTCAACAAACATAAATAAAATACCTACTTAGGTCCAAGCACTGAAAATACAAAGAAAGACCAAAAAAAGTCTACCCTCAGGGCAGAATTCAGTAAGTGCCAACTCCCCACAGATTTGATTGACAGCTCATCTTTCTGATTTACTTCTAGGTTGTTAGAGTGGCCCTGGATAGAGGTTTCTTGTTAGGTATGGGTTTTTATGACTGACAAATTCCATTATAGATAAGGACTCATCCTTTGTAAAGAACCCCTAGTATAGGCACATTCCTCCCACATATGCACATCCATCAATAAATTCTCATGCCAACCTATCATTAAGTCTATACTGTACTTGTTCAAGGGCTATTAGGTATTATTATTAGCATATACTCTCACCAGGAATGTTAGTAATACATTATTTCTCTTCTTTGCATTACAAATGGGAGCTGACAGATAACCCACACACATACTAATGACTCCAAGTTTAGTTTTCTTTATTACTAGTTAGACAATTTAGTGTTGCAAAATCTACAAATAGCATCTTTAGACATTTTGGATTTCTCACTCTCCCACTCTGGGCTCTGTACAGCTGGTGGCAAAGTCATAGTTCACATTACTAATCCCGATGGAGTTTAGTGCATTGGTTGTTACTGACTTGCTCTGCTAAGGTCAATGCTGTCAGTATCATCAGAGTAAATTTTGTGGCTGTTCAGGCTGGCAGATGGTTAAAGGAAAGCAAATGTAATACAGGAGTCTTAAATTTGCTTCTGCAATGGTCTCTACCACCATTTCCAAATTGATGTTGCTCTGTTCCTTCAAGGCTGTGGGGAAAAATACTTTATTATTTATCATTTATTACTATTGTTTGAACTCAGTTTTATGTGGCTAGAAATCATCTAACTGAAAAGTTTACTATAGAGATCACCCTGACCTCATAGATGCTCCAGGGAAGGCAGATGGCTTTGTGCTTGCAGTCTACCCAAAGCTTGCACTTTTGAGTCCATCCAAAATTTGTGTTTGGGGTTCCCCAAATTAGAATGAGTTACCTGATGATATACAATTAAAACTGCACTGATCTGGAGACTACCTATTGTTATATGAGGCTAATCAGGAAAATGTCCTTAAATTCTATTACGAATTCTATGTAATGTAACCTTTGCAGAGATTCAGAGGAAGCCACACCTTCATGAAGATTTCTCTTTTACCAAATGATCAAAAAAAATTTCTTTTAAAATTATTTCAGGTTTTGGGGGTCATTCTTTTGATAATAAATCATATCTATCTATATCTATCTGTCTATTTATCTATCTATCTTTTGGTCACAGGATAGGATATCTGAATTAACTACCTTACTCTTCCAATACTGATCTGACAATCTTGGAAATCAAAGTAAAATTTTTTTGGCCTTCTCTTCTTATTAGAGAAGTCTGAATTTTTATGGGGTGTTTACAGTACCTTAAGGCGTGGGGACTAGGTGGCCAGTGGATAGAGCACCTGCCCTGGAGTCAGGAGGACCTGAGTTCAAATCAGGCCTCAGACACTTAATAATTACCTAGCTGTGTGGCCTTGGGCAAGCCACTTAACCCCATTTGTCTTACAAAAAACTAAAAAAAAATCCCTACTTACTTACAGTACCTTAAGCCAAAATTTGAGTTAGGCATTTGGTCATAGCCTGTGTATTGTCTGCTGGCCTTCACATGTTGTCTGTGTTTATGTAAAACTCCCCAAAAGTCTCATTTAATGTCTTATTCCAGTCCTCAATGTATGGAAACCTTGTTGGTAAAAATCAAGTTGTGGAAGAGCTAATTGTATTTACTAAGTAAAGCCTTGGAGTCATAGGATCATAGATTTAAAATTAGAAGATACCTTAGAGAACATTTAGTCAAAAGTTCTTTATGGATCAGGAAATGGAGGCCAAGGTGAGATGATTTGCCCAAAGTCAGATACAGAGTATGAAAAAGAGTCAAGGCATTAAATCAAATCTTTAAGATCTTGGATTATATCCATAAAGAACTGAATCTCTGGGTCAAAGGCAATAGATAGTGTAGTCCCCCTTCCCACACCTGACTTGTGCCCTGTGTCTCTGATTTTCAGAATTTCAACACATTGCCTCAGTCTCACCCTGGAAACTACCTCATTGTCTGGAAATCAGCTGTATGTTCCTTCCACTGCCTTCTTTTCGTAGAGGCATAATTCCAAATTGCTTTCCAGAATGATCAGATCAATTTGCAATTCCATCAAGAACACATGAATATGCCACAATTACTCTAATCTTGACTATAGCCATATTTTGTCACCTGTCATGCAAATCTTTTCCTTAATTAAAATTTAATTGATTTTTTGTCTTTACATCTTAAATATTTCTCTTCAATCCTCCTGAGACATGTATTATAACAAATAATATTTTTAAAGTAAAAAGAGGAAAAAAGAGAACAAAAAATCAATAAAAACTAATCAATACATGAAATAAGAAAGAAAATATGTACATTGTTCGTTACCCATGAACCTCCAAACTATGCAGAGTATTTGAGGGACAGGAGTATGTACTTGTATCTCTTTTTTTAAGGTCATGTTTGTTCTTTGTAACTTTTAATATTAACTTCTAATTGTTTTGTGGGCATTCTTTATTGTTATATTTTTGTTTTCATTGTGTAGATTGCTTTCTTGTTTCCACTTCATTCTTGACCAGTTTCATAAGTCTTGTATGCTTCTCGGTAATCACAGTATTCATTGTTTCTTACTGAATAGTGAAATTCCATTATATTGCTGTACCCCAATTTGTTTAGTCATTCCCCTATAAATGGGCATCAGTTTTGCTTCCAGTTCTTTGCTACCATAAGCAAAATGATGTTATAAATATCTTGGTTCACATGGTGACATTTTTTCTTATCAATGACCTTCTTAGGCTATAAGCTCAGGAGTGAAATTTCTGGGTCAAAGGGCAAGGATATTTTAGCCACTTTATGTGCATAGTTCCAAATTGCTTTTCAAAATGGCTGTACTGATGCACTACTCCATCTGTCAAGCAAATGTTAATCTATTTTCCAGTCTCTTGAGAGAGCGATTGTTTGAGATCAAAATGACCCCTACTAGTCCCTCAACCTTATATATTGGTAGCAATAAAAGACAAGTATTTAGTAAGCAAAAATGTACACCCCCCAAACTGATTGAACCTCAAAGGAAATAGGGCTAGAAAGGAAAGTTTATCAATGCAAGGACTTTCATACGTTAACTGTGCTAATAAAAAATAATAGTGAGACTTCTCAGGGTAAGACTTGCTATTTTTAACATGCTAATATGCAATTGAGCTATATTGCTCTCTAAAAAAGGATAGATTGACCCCTGCTGAGGGATATAACCTGCAGTCTGGATGAAGTGGCTAATGATGCTTTGATGCCAAGGGTCAGAGATTTGAAGAGCCAAGTGAGGTTTTTATAGAAATCATAGAACCACAGAATCTCAGAACTATGGGAGACTTTGAGGTCACCCAGTACAACCTGCTCCAAATAAGAATGCCCTCTCTAATACCCCCAAGTGAGCCTACATCTTTTGTTAGAATGTCTGAAGTTACTTCCAAGATAGCTCATTCCACTTATTCAGTTCTGATTGCTGGAAGGTGCCCTTCTCTTCCCAGCTGATATGGAGTTGAAGGCATATTACCCTCAACAGAGCAAGAGGCAGAGGGGCATGTGATTGATAATGCTGTTTTGGTGTCAACTTGAGTTGAGGGATTTATACAATGAGGTGTTAAAATGAAGGGACAAAGAGATGAAAATAATGATAGTCACTCTGTTGCTGGGTTCTGGGCTTTTAAGGGACTCGTTGAGTTTAAGAAATTTTAAGACTCTACCCTTCCCAATGAAGGTGGAATCTTGTTTAAGCTAAGATGTTTAAGCTAAGTTCTTTCAAGGAAATAGTGAGAGTCTATCTTCTTGAGCCTATCTCCATTACATCTATCCCAGTCAGATCTAGCAACATGGGCATTTGTCTCTGGGGCATTTTAAAAGCTTTGAATTTGAAAGTGGCAAACCACTAAAGTTCACTGAAAGTCCATACCCTTGAGCAAAGTTCTTTAGAAATTTGGATTCAGTTATTCTGCTATCCTGTTTGTTCCTGTCTTTGTGACTATGGCAATCATTTAAAGCTTCCATAGCACTCTCAAATCTCAATATAGACCTTGGGTCATGAGTTAGCTTCATGCATCCAACTCTCTTTGACAAGAGGGTAGAAAATCTAAAAATAAGACACTGAATTTCCAGATTAGCTATCACCTTTGATCCCAAGCTATGACTGGATATCTAGAAAGAGAGAGAGAGAAAGACAGGCTCCAATCTAATGGGAAGTTTCTGAAAAATGGAACTATTTTCTAAACTTCAAGTGAATAATGTGTCCGATTTTACTAATCTTTCCTTTCATTTAATCTAATTTAAATTTACTTAAATAACAATCCTTCATGCAGAGACTTTTGATTGGCATTACAAAAGGGAGAAAGGGAATGACCAGTTTATGGGACATGCACATATGCTAGAATATATTACCCTAAATCTGAGACTTCAGGGGATCTGTGGACTTCGATGGAAAAAAAACTACACCTTTTTTTTCCAACATTATCGATTATCCTTGTAATCCTTCTTGTGCTATTTTTATGCATTTAAGGAACATCATTCTCCAAAGGGATGCCTAAGCTTTACTAGACTGCAAGAAGGATCCTTGACACACTCAAAAAAGGTTAAAGATTCTTGTTCTAGAGTCTAGAATAGCTAGAACCTAGATGATACTAGTCTGAGGGATGTAAATTAGGGGGTGGAGCTAGGAGGTGATTGACAGCCAGCATGTCTCCAAGTCCATGTCAAGACTTAGTATAACTGACACCTAGTTGGAAACTCCTGCAGCACCACCTAGTGCTCACATTTATATCAAACCTAAATGTGACTGCAACTTGCATCCTCATCCCTAGTTATTCCACACTAATATCAGAGGAAATGTCTAAATATTCTTCCACATGGCAGCTATTCAAATATTTGAAGGTATTTATCATGTCACTTCTAAGTCTTCTCTTCTCCAGGCTATATACATGCCCAGTTCCTTCAATTGATCCTATTATGGCATGAATATAGAAACCATAGAATATAAGAGTTTTAAGGGAACTCAGATATGATCTGCTAATGATAGACTAACAGTAAATCTCTGTACAATACATTCCCAAGTGATAACAAAAGTTATACCCAAAGACCTCAAGAAATAACTGCCACCTTTCTTCTTTGTGAATCCTTATGTATTTAATCAACCCACAATAACTTATCAATATAATTACTTTATGTTAAGCTAGATGCTGAGGCTAATGTTGAGGATACAAAGATCAAAAAAAGAAATGATAAAATCTCTTCAACAACTAAACATTCAAATAAAGAGTGAGGGAGAATAAGTTATGTACCAACACATTTACAAAATGCATACAGGATAACTATTGGAAAGGCATGGATAAGAAAGGGTCTCATATGAGAGATGGCTTATTAGTTGTATTTTGGAGAAAATTAAGGAATCTAAAAGGTAGAATTTAAAAAAGAAGTCTGTTCCAGAAATAGAAGACAACCTGTACAAAGGCAAAGAAGCAAAGATATGGAATGTCTAATAGGAGAAATAATAAGGTCAATTTGTCCAGACCATAGAATATTTGAAAGGGAACAATGCATGATGAAGTTAGAAAAGTAGGTCAGAGTCGGGTTCTTTCAGGCTTTAAATCTCAAGTAGATTTGTATTTTGTCAGAAAGATAATAAGGAGCCACCAGACTTTATTAGAGTGTTTATACTTGTGCTTAGGATTATCATATTGATAACTATTTTTATTTTTGTTTAGTTATGCCCTACTCTTCAAGACCCCATTTAGGGGCTTTCTTGGCAAAGATATTGGAATAGTTTACTGTTTCCTATTCCAGCTGAGGAACTGATGCAAAGTTAAGTAACTTGCTCAGGGTCAGACAGCTAGAAAATATCTGAAGTCAGATTTGAACTCATGAAGATGAATTTTCTTGATTCTAAACCCAGTTCTTTTTCTGCTGCAGCACCTCACTGCCCAGTCGGTAACTTTAGAGAGGATAAAAGGGAAAATAAAGGGAAATGAGGCAGAGAGATGATTTAGGAAGAAATTTCAGAAATCCAGATTAGAGCTGACTAAGGTGGTAGCCATCTAGGTGAAGAGAATGGCTTGATTCAAAAGATGTGATGGGAATTAGAATTATCAGGATTTGACAACTGGTGATTGGATGGATGAGGTGAGGTAGAATAAGGAGTCAATCAGAGATGATTCCTACTTTGTATATCTGGTTGTCTAGAAGGATGGTGGTTCCCAAAGACAGAAGTAGGAAAACTAGGAACGGGAGTGATTTTAGAGGAACTGATGATGAGTTCTAGTTGAGACAGGCCCAAGTTTTAGTCAATCATACAAAACATCTAATAGGCAGTTGGAGAGGGAGGACTGAAACTCAGTAGAAACATGAAAAAGTGGCAGTCATGATTGAATTTATGGAAGTCGATGACATCACCAAAAGAGGCATCCCACTCAGGGAGCAAAATAAGTAAGTTAAATAAATAACAGCTGGGTCACTGAGAAGAGGGTTTGGCTTGTCCAGGAAATTCCAAAAACATATGAACTTTGCAGATGTAATCTAAAGCACGAGGTACCATTCTGAGTGTTGGGAAGACTGGGCAGGACACTGGCAAAGAAGGACTAAACAAAATACAAAACCAGACCACAAGTTTAAAAAAAAATAGAAATAAAACCCAAAATTTTATGTGAGTCCAGGACTTGAGTTTCTTAGACCAAATTTCTTACAGCCATGTCAGGTATTCCAAGAGAGTTACTGGAGTAATTTGTGGATCTAGTTACTTAAAGTTGTATTTAAGCAGTTATAACAATTAATAAGTTCTCTGAAGGCATTTTCCACAATGAAAATGAGAATAAATCAGAAGAAAATGTTTGATTGAGCAAACCTCTATCTAGTGCAAATCAACATTATTACTAATTAAAAGAGAGCTAAACAATCTTAAAGGAATAAAAATATGTTTGAATAGGGATTCACTCTCTCCTTAGGAAGGGAAAGAAAAAAAAATAGAAAAGATTCACCAATGACTGTTCTAGGAGACTCAGTCACTTATCCTCCTCTCTCAGCCTCAAGCAGTATAGCTATGATTTGAGAGTAGTGACAGCCAAGGTACGCTTCTCTCTCTCTCTCTCTGTTTCTCTCTGTCTCTTTCTCCCACCCCCTCCCCCAGCCCCCAAATCTGTCAGTCTGTTTGTCTATCGTTCTTTCTCACCTGAAAGCGAAACTAGAGATGCTGGTGCTGTCACATAGTCACCTTTTTGCTTTCCATACTTTCCCACTTCTCCAAATCTAAGAGATTTTCTCCCCCTAGAGGAAGAAGAAAGCAAAATATCTTTTTAAGATTCACAATCTTCCAATCCTAGAAGACCTGTTATAGAAAAATGCCATTCACATCCGGGGGGGGGGGGGGGGGACCCAAACCATAGAGCTTGAATGCGGAACAAAGCATATTAGGCTAACTTTCAAAATTTCTTTTATGTTCTTTTCATTGTTTTTTTACCCTCCTTAGTTCTAATTCCTCTTTCACAACATGACTTATATGGAAATATGTTAAACACAATTGTTCACTGCCCTAGGAAGGGGCATAGAAAAATGTGGAAGTCAAAAATTTGAAAATGAATAAATGTTGAAAATCATCTTTGCATATAACTGGAAAAAATTAAATAAAATTAGATAAAAAAGACTGACAGCCCCCCACCACCACTTGGATTATAAGAGATTGATAACATCTATCTAAGACAGTAGAACTTTACTTTCCATGCTGCCATTTCTCCATGTCAGAGAGGTATCAAGAGTTATAATAGAAAACATATACACATGCAATTATGATTTCCTATGAGACCTTCTCAAAATAAAATTATTAAGTGCCAACTCTGCTATGTCCCAGGGATATAAAGTAAAACAAAAGTCAGTCCCTGATATTAAGGAATTTCACAATCTAATGTGAACAACTGTGTACAAGCAAGATATATATACTAGATCAACTGGAAATATTTAATATCAAGTAAGTGATAGTAGAGAAGAGAGTTTTTCAACACTTTAGGGTACCTAGTACTTCTAGGGGAACTATAACTGAACAAAAAAGAGTATCCTAGGGGGGTGGCTAGGTGGCGGCTAGGTGGTGCAGTGGATAGAGTCGGGATAGAGCACCGGCCCTGGAGTCAGGAGGACCTGAGTTCAAATTTGACCTCAGACACTTAATAATGACCTAGCTGTGTGGCCTTGGGCAAGCCACTTAACTCCATTTGCCCTGCCAAAAAAACTAAAACAAACAAACCAAAAAAAAAAAAAAAAACCAAAGAGCATCCATAGTAAGGCAATAAGCAAGTTTTCACAAGCAATATTTAACAACAGACCACATCATTATGAAATCACAATTAAATGAAAAATAGTCGGAATGTTAGCAGTGGCTAGAGCAGTCAGAAAGACCCGAGTTCAGATCTGGTCTCAGACATTCACTAGCTGCGTGCTCCTAGGCAAGTTACTTAATCTCTGTTTTTCTCAGTTTCTTCATCTTTAAAATAGAGATAACAATAACCCCTTCCTCCAAGAATTGTTGTGAGGATAAAATTGTTATTAGAATAATTATAAAGTGCTTAGAATAGTGCCTGCCAAATCACACATGCCATATAAATGTTTTATGTATATATTATATATGTCATATATAAATTGGTATAGTATATATATTATCTAGTGATTGTGAAAAAAAGTATTAGATTTGGTGGAATGGAATGCTGCCTAACAGGCTCTTTTATTTCTCTTATACATACAATAAAATCATTCAAGATCATTGGAAGAATCATTATTCTAATTTTAAGCATCAACAGAGGAATAAAACATGGGTATGAATACTTGCCAAAGATATTTGTCAGTATGATAAAGGACATCCAGCACATAGGACAGGATGCTGAAGAGGAATGGCACAAAGATGACCATTTCTTCCAGATGCTCCTGTTTTATGGAGGATATTGAGTTGATTCCATCAAGCCTTAGAACATTGTAGAGTAAACTGAGTGAAATCTATAATCACACAAAGGAGTTTGGTTTTCCATTCACATAGAAAGGTCCAAGTAGATGAGGCTTGTCTAACTGCTCAGGTTTCAACATGCATTGGTATGGAAACCCTATAGAGCTTGTGCATCAATATATCTATCTAGAATAGACAATACAGATGGACAATGAGATGGGCCTAGATTTGAAAAGGAACCCACTAGAGTGGGTTGAATTGCCTTCAGGAAATTGAAAAGTTCCTTTATTTCTCTATGTCTACCATTAAAGCTAAGGTCTATTTTTTCAATATCAAAATTCACGTGGGAGTGCTCTATGGCCATAATCAAGAATTAACACTACTTCTAAATAATTAAAATTGAATATCCCAGAAAGGACAACAGTAGGGATGAGCAGGCTGCAACATATCACCAATATCAAAAAAGACAATAAAGATATTATTGAAGAACTCTATAACAGAAAGAGGAGATGGGTCAATCACATGACAAGACTGAGTGATAATAGATGTACAGCCACAATGTTCCACTGTGCCTTTGTAATCAGCAGCAGAAAGTTGAGAAGACCTCCATTGTATTGGATAGGCATCTTGAAGTGAACACATTGGTAAGATTTATGCAGGAAAGTAGGGTTGTTATCTGTATCATCAAAAAAACTACTGAATGTATGAGATCATAGAAAATTTTAGCATGTTAAATATATGTGTGTGTGTTTGTGTGTGAATTAAATGTATACATAATTAGGCAGCTATGTGGTCTAGTGGATAGATAGTTGGGCTAAGGGTCAGGAAGACTCATCTTCCTGAATTCAAATCTGGTCTCAAACACTTACTAGCAGTGTGACCCTGGGCAAACCATTTCAATCCTATTTGCCTCAATTTCCTTATTTGTAAAATGACCTGGAGAAGGAAACAGCAAACCATTCTGGTTAATCTTTACCAAGAAAACCTCAGATGGACTCATGCATGGATAGGGAGGACAGGACTGAAACAATTGAACAAGAAAATAGGATATGTATGTAATAAATAAATAACATACATATATGTGCATGTAAATTTTATTTGCTATTTGCACAAATTAATTACATATAAATATTATATTCCTTGATAAATTATAAATTACTTGGATCAGGGATTGTCTCATTTTCTTTTTTGTCCTTATTTTTCCAGGATATAGTAGGTTCTTACTAAAAACTCGTTGATTCATTCATTATTTCAGGAACAGATAATACATAAGATGATAAAGACTCATAGAAGTCTACGAATAAATACAATGGAATAAAGCTCTCAAACAGTCACCAGATCTCATTTGGAGAGGAATTGAACTTAAGGTTGCTATCCAAGCAATGGTCTATGTCCTCTTTTCCCAGTGTCCTGCACAGTCTTTCCAACATTCCCTACAAATATTTTACAGTGTAGACTGTACCTGTAGACTATATATTGAAATGTACTGGATTTCCAGACCTCTTTCTCAGTGATCCAGCGTGGTTTAATTAACTTCCATATTTTGTTCTTCAAGTGGGATTCTGATTATGAGGGAAAGCCTGACAAAAAAGACCAGAGTCCAGAGACAGAGTATCTAATTCCTAGTGTCACTGCATCAAAGAGTATGTGATAGGATGTAACTTGAAAGAAGCCTGGCAAGGTAGAAGGGGTTGGATTATGACAGGTTTTGAATACCAAAACAGAAGATTGTGTATTTGATATTAGAGGCAATAGAGACTTATTAGAGTTCACTGGGGGGTGGGGAATGAGAATCATCATCAGATCATCATTTTTTTTTTTGAGCAAATGAAGGGAAGTCTGCCATACATTTCTTTAAGAGATATTTGAAAGGTTCAGCCACTTTAGGAAAATCATTTTGTTGACTGAATGGAGAGTAGACTGGAGTAGAGAGGGACTTGGCACCCACTTGAAGGATATTGTAATAATCTATCCATGAGGAGACACTGAAAAAGACATTGCAATTCAAAAGATATTGCAAAGACAAAAAAAAATTGATGGACCTTGGCAACACTTTGGATATGGAGGTGAGATAGTGAAAAATAGAGGATGACTCCTCAGGTTGTGAGTTTGAGTAAATAAAAGTATAGGGAAAATAGGAAGAGGAGAAAGATAATAGGGAAAGATAATGGAATCTCTTTTAGACGTATTGAGAAATAGGTCAATTTGAGAACCATCAGCATGGTGATGGTAATTAAATTCATGGGAATTGATGAGATCACTGAGTATAAAAGGAGAAGAAAAGAGAGTCAAGAACAGACCCCTTTTAAAACATACAGTTAAAAGGCAGGATCTGGATGGGAAAACAGCAAAAGTGACTAAAAATGAGTAATCAGATAGCTAGGAGGAGAATATGAAGAGGAAGAGAAAGAGAATGTGAAAGAAGAAAGAATGATCAAAGATTTCAAAGGCTGTGAAGAGATCAGAGAGAAGTATTGAGAAAAAGTCATTGGTTTTGGCCACCAAGGGACATTAGGAACTTTAGAAAGAGCAATTGTGATGAAATAATAAGAACAGAAGCTAGACTGAAAAGGATTAAGAAGCGAATGAGAAGAAAGTGGAGGCATCTATTATAGATGGTTTTCTTGAAGGATTTGGCTATAGAGAGCAGAAGAGATATGGTGATAGTAGGGATTAAGTAAAAAAAATTAAGATAGAAGAGACATAAGTATATTCATAGGTCATAGAAAGTGAACCAGTAGAGAGGGAAAGATTGAAAATAAGATTGGGATGCCAGAGTGAGAAAACTCTTGGAGGAAATGGGATGGAATAGAATTCCTTGAGCTGATGGAGGGGTTAAACTTAGTAAAGAATAAGATCATCTCATCAATATGAGACAGGGGTGAAAAAGAAGAGAGTAGTATCAGACCTTTGGAGTCATTATATTGATGGGATTCTTAAATCTTTTAAAGTTGTTATTATTTAGAGTATTGCAGTTATTGTGTACATTGTTTACTTGATTCTGTTCCTTTTGCTCCATCAATTCATATCTTCCTAAGTTTCTCTGAATTCTTTCCTTCCATCATTTTTATGGCATAGCAATATCACATAATTTACTTACCTATCCCATAATTTGATTGATACCAACTTAGCATCTTATTGCTACAATAAAAATGTGTTGCAATAAATAATTTATTTCCCTCTTTGTTTGATTCCTTTGTGCTAAATACTTCATGGGGCAACAGGGTGGTACAATGGGTAAAGTTTCAGATCTCCTCTCCCTGAGTTCAAATCTGGTCTCAGAAACTTACTAGCTGTATAACCTTGGGCAAGTCATTTTGCTCAGCCTCAGTTCCCTCATATGTAAAATGAGCTGGAGAAGGAAATAGCAAACCACTCTAGTATCTTTTCCAAGAAAAATCCAAATAACTGAGAGTTGGAGACAACTAAAAAGTGGAATCCTAGGGAGAAAGACTGCATGATTTAGTTGTTTTTAGGGTCTTGCCTGGGTTTCCATAATACCACTCTCTCTCTCTCTCTCTCTCTCATGTACCTTCTGATCTACATTGTTAGTCTTCTTGAAGGATTATCTGACCATCAGGGTCTGTCAGAGCTCTTTGATGAGTGCTCCTCTTTGTTCCTTCCATATCCTCTCTTGAATATTTCATCAACTTCTATATATTCAATTATAATATCCATGCACTTAAATCTAGGATAAAAATATCTAACTCTAGTTATATTCCTCAATTCCAGGTGCCTATCACTAACTTCCTAATGCACATTTCCAATAGGATATCTTTAAAGTATTTCAAACTCATCCTTTCTGAAAGAGAACTCATTCCCTTTTCTTAACTTTCCTATTTATGTTTAGGATAGTGATATTCTTCCAGTCACCTATGGTCACAACCCACAAAATATCTTCTACTTTTCATTATCCTTTATTCTACATGTCCAATCATTAGTCAGCACTTAAGGATTCTATTACACTTCTCTAATTTCTATTTTACATTGTCATCTCTTTCCTGAACTTTCACAATAGTCTCCTAATTTGGTTTTCCTGACTCAAATATACCCTCTCTCCAGTTCATCCTTCATATATTTGTCAAATTTAAAATCCTAAAATACAGTTCTGCTCACAAAACTCATGCAGATTATTACCTCTAGAATAAAATGCAAAATGTTCATTTGATATTTGAAGAAAGGAATGAGATGACAAAAGACAGACTCAAGTCACTAAAAGTATAACATTGTTGTTCATCAATTGTTTCAGTCATATATGACTCTTTGTAACTCCATTTATGGTTTTCTTTTTTAATTTTTAATCTATATGCACATGTATATTTTTAAGTTACAAAATTTCCTTCCACCCTCCCCTTAGAGGCATAGAGTCAGGTTAGCATTGCACATACATACTTTTGATAAATATTTTTACAGATTATTCATTCTTGGTATGAGGAATTAGGATTAGGGGAGATACATAAGAGATAATTTTTATAAAGTGCTCATAAGATTATGAAGGGATTTTTTTTTTGCTTTTTTTTTGTTTTTTTTTCCCTCTGGATTGGGATAACATTGTCATAGCCAGTCTAATATGGTTGTCCTAGTTCTCTGAACTTCTGAGTTGCTGCTTCTACCAAGGTTGAGCATCTTAGTTCTGCTCCCTTCGCTCAGCATCAGATCCTTTAACTCATTTCATGCTTCACTAGAATTCAACCATGTATGGTTTCTATATAGAACAATAATATTCCATAGTATTCATGTACCATAACTTGTTTAGCCAATCCCCAGATGATGATCATCACCTCAATTTCTACAAAAGAGCTGCTGTGAACATGTGGGACTTTTTCCATTTTTTATAATTTCTTCTAGATGTAGGTCCAGAACTGGAATTATTGGGTCAAAGGGAATGAACTTTTTTATTGCTCTTTGGGCATAGTTCCATTTTGCTCTCCAGGATGGTTGGATCCTTTCACAACTCCACCAGCAATGCATCAATGTCCCAATCTTCCCACAACCTCTCCAACACTGATCATTTTCCCCTATCTCCTCTTGGCTAATCTGATAGGTGTGAGGAAATACCTCATAGTAGTTTTAATTTGCATTTCTCTAATCAATAATGATTTGGACTATTTTTCATATGGTTATATATAGCTTTATTTCTTTATTTGAAAACTGTCTATTCATATCCTTTGACCATTTATTAATTGGGGAATGACATAATCTTATAAATTTAATGCAATTCCCTATATATTTTAGAAATGAGACCTTTATCAGAACTCCTAGTTAGGAAGAATATTTCTCAGCTTTCTGCTTTTCTTCTAATTTTATCAGCATTGATTTTATTAGTACAAAAACTTTTTAAATTTAATATAGTCAAAATCATTCATTTTGAATTTTATAATGTACTCTAATTCTTGTTTGCTCATAAATTTATCCCTTTTCCAGAGATCTGGTAGATAGAGTATTTTTTGGTCTATTAATTTAGCTATCTTTATGTTTAAATCATGTACCCATTTTGACCTTATTTTGGTATAGGGTGTGAGATGTGGGTCTAAGCCCAGTTTTTGTCATACTGTTTCCCAGTTTTCCCAATACTGGGAAATAGTGAGTTCTTATCCAAGAAGTTGATGCCTTTCGGTTTTTCAAACAGTAGATTGCTGTAGTCATATACTGTGGTTTCTTTTGAACCCATCCTAATCCACTGATTCATTACTCTGTTTCTTAACCAGTGCCAGGCAGTGTTGATGACTGCCACTTTATAGTATAATTTTAGATCTGGTAGAGCTAAGCCACCTTCCTTTACTTTTTTTTTCATCAGTTCCCTGGCCATTGTTGACTTTTTATTACTCCAAATGAATTTTGAAACTATTTTTTCTAGCTCCATAAAGTAGTTATTTCATAGTTTGATTGATATGTCAAGGAATAAGTAATTTAATTTGGGAGAATTGTCATTTTTATTTTATTAACTCTACCTAACCATGAGCAATTGACATTTTTCCAGTTATTTTCCAGTTATTTAGATCTGACTTTATTTGGGTGAGAAGTACTTTAAAATCATGTTCATAATGTTTCTGGGTTTGTCTTGGGAGGCAGATTTCCATTTAATATTGTTTATAGTTACTTTAAATTGAATTTATCTTTCTATCTCTTACTTTGGGGCTTATAGTTACTTTAAATTGAATTTATCTTTCTATCTCTTACTTTGGGGCTTTGCTATTCATATACAGAAATTCTGATAATTTATGTGGATTTATTTTATGTCCTGCTACCTTGTTAAATTTGTTAATTATTTCAAGGAGTCTTTTCAATGATTTTCTCAGGTTCTCTAAGTATACCATAAAATCATCTGCAAAGAGTGAAAGCTTTGCTTCCTCATGGCCAATTCTGATTCCTTCAATTTCTTTGACTTCTCTTATTGTTACAGCTAGCATTTCTAATACTATATTGAATAGTAATGGTGATAATGGGCATCCTTGTTTCACCCCTGATTTTATTAGAACTTCTGTGAGCTTTTATGGATTTCTTAGCAGAGATACTCAAGTGGTTTGCCATTTCCTTCTTCAGCATATTTTATAGATGAGGAAACTGAGTCAAATGGTGTTAAATAATTTTTCCAGGGTCACCCAGTTAGTAAGTGTCAAATAATATTCAATTAATCAATATGCCTACTATGTCAAGTGCCTACTATGCATCAGGTCAAAAAAAAGGATAAGAAGACAGAAATAGTCATTCCACTTAAGAAACTTATGGAGCATATATCATGGAAGTGTTCTCTCAGTTCCTAGTTGCAATGCCTAGTTTCCCCAGGTTTTCCAGAATTTAGATACTAAATCTTCTCTCAGAGTCTAGGATAGTCCTGAAGTTAGAGGGTTGCTTCTCTGGCATGATAGCTCAAAACACTAACTTAAATCTTGTTTTAACAATTAATATCAAATAGTCAGTCATACAACTTTTTGAAATAGTTCTTTACTGTAGTGGTAGAAATGTCTGAGGTCAGATTTGAACTCAGAAAGATGAGTCTTCCTGATTTCATACCCAATGCTCTATCCACCTAGTTACTTCAGAGTATATCATAGCTAAGGGGAGTTTCATAGGTGTGCTACAAAGGGGAAACTATTATCCCTTTGGCATAAGTAATTTCTCAATCTAGGCTTACTTTCCCTAAGATTCTGTATATTTTAGTGGGAATGTGGTATCATTGACACACAGTAGGCAATTGACACAAGCTTATTGATTGATTGAATGTTATGGACTATGAACAGTTTTAGAACCATAGAATGGATCAGATCTCTAGACCTGCTGTTCTCTGCATATTTACTCTGAGCCTCTTAGTCAATGCAATAAGCAAAGCCATTCTGGTCATGTGGAAGGTTTCGAGTCACTTGCCACTCAACAGCTTCCCAAACTCTGAGGTATTAGACAAGGTATCCTAAGCCAAACCACGTTCCAGAGCCCATGATAAACCATCTGCTCAGAATCTGTCCTTCCCTAGCATTGGGCCAAGAGCTCCAGATGGGGCTATAAAAGGAGGCTAGTTTGGATAACGACGGCAAAGGGATAACCACCAGCATGATTTCAAATGATCAAGGCTGGGCCAAAAGGAAACCACTGAGATATCTTCCGTCTGTCCTCCTGGAAATCCTAGGTGACTCCAGGAAAATTGCAGGAAAGCAAACCAAGTTCAGTAACACTCAAAAGTAATTTCTATGGATAAAATGAAAACAGGTGTTACTTAGGAGAGCCAAAAAAACCTACCAAAATTGATAAAAGTTTTACCTGAACTCTATAACTGTGCATGGCTGACTATATTTTCTGACCTTAAAATAACTTGCTTGCTAAGGATAAAAGATGCACAAATTTCCCAGACTCCAAAGTGCATCCAAGGATAACAGCCAAGTTGTACATCAGTAGGAAAAAATAAAAAATTCTCCATGACAGAACCTGTGGTCACCTTACATTGTGACTGCTCAATTCAGAAATGGGCAAATCCAAGAGGGGAAATTCAGAATTCTTAAAAAAAGGAATGATAAATGCAGACTTTTGGAGGCAGTACAGCAGCGTATGTGTACTATAGGGAAAGACATGGGTTCAAATCCTGACTCAGATATTTAATAATTAAGTAATCTTAGCCAATTTATTTAAGCAATTTTTTTTAAAAAAGGCTCAATCAACTTTTGCTAGGTGCTATGTATGTGACATACTTTGCTAATACAAAAAAAGAAGGGTTGGACTAGATGACCTTTGAAATCTCTTTCTATTCTATATATATATATATATATATATATATATATATATATATATATATATATTGGTGGAACCTTATGAAGAAGTGCTCAAAACACTGGACTAGGAGTCAAGAAGACAAGTTTGCATTTCTCATCAGTCACTTATTAGCTATGAGACAATGGAAAAGTTTGTAACCTCATTTTATTTTTGTTTTCAAATATGTCTTCATGACACCATTTGAGATTTTCTTGTCAAAGATACTGGAGTAATTTTTCATTTCCTTCTCCAGTTCATATAACAGATGAGAAAACTGAGGCAAGCAGGATTAAGTGATTTGCCCAGTGTTACATTATTAATAAGTGTCTGAGACCAGATTTGAACTCAGGAAAATGAGTCTTCCTGACTTCAGACTCAGTATCTATCCACTGTGACAGATAGCTGGCCCTTAATTTTGATAATCCTTAAATACTACTAATGTTATGCATAAGGTCAGTCATGTCTCTCAAGCTGTAATGAGATTGGTTATCATGGATGGTTCTTTAGCTGACTCTCCAAAGTACAATTTTTTTTCAAATAAAAATAATTTTTTTTCATTGTGTCTATTTAGCTCATCTGGATATGCATAGACCTCTCCCTGACCTTATCCCAGCAATGATCAGACTGGAAGCATGGGCCAGTTTATCCCTCCTTCAACATTCTCTCTGCTCCCAGGAGTTCACCATATTAGAACAAGATTAAGTGTGGACACCTGATTGACTTTAGTTTTAAAATGGCAAACTCAAATGATCCATAATCCTCAGAAAGGAGACTACAGGCATGTGCAATCATGCCTGGTCTGAAGGAAGTTTTTCTAAAAAAGAAAAATAATGGAAGGAAGGAGAGAAGGAAGGAATGAATGAGGGAAGAAGGGAGGGAAGGAAGGAAAGAGAGAAGGAAGGAGCAGGGAGGGAAAGGAGGAAGGGAAGAAAGGAGGGAAGGAGAAAAGGAAGGAAGGAAGGAGAAAAGGAAGGAAGGAAGGAGGGGATGAGGGAAGGAGGGAAAGAGAGAGGGAGAGGAGAAGGGAAGAAAGGAGGGAAGGAGAAAAGGAAGGAAGGAAGGAGGAGGGAAGGAGGGAAAGAGGGAATGAGGGAAGGAAGCAAGCAAGGAAGGAAGGAAGGAAGGAAGGAAGGAAGGAAGGAAGGAAGGAAGGGAAGAGGGAAAAAACCATTCCTAAATGGTTTGAGTCATTAAAAATCTAATGAATAAGCATCTGGATTCCTTTGGAGTTTTCTTGATCCTACACTAAACTTAGCATAAACATCAAAACAAACAATCCTAAAATGAGACTCTAGAGGTCATTTAGTTAATACTATGAATTTACAGATAAGGAAATTTAAGGCTTAGAGTAGAGAAATAACTGATTCAGGATTAAGCAGGCAATAGGTTAGTGAGTTGAGATGTTATCTTTGATCCTCTAACCTCAAATCAAATGCTTTACTTTTTTTATCTGTTATACTACTTAAAGATTTCTTTTACTTTAAAAGCTTACAAAATATATACAAAAAGCTTACAAAAATCCATGAACTCTCTGAAATTATTAAGCAATTTAAAAAATTACTTTTACTTATTAACAAACTAAAGCAGCATACCTTCTGTTTTATACACTGTGATGAGACAGAAGCAGTGGAAGCAATGAGAAGAGAAAACTAGCTCAGTGTTAGAGGACCTGAGTTTAAAATCAAACTTTCCTTATGATCATCATTATGACCTTGAGAATATTTTTGAAGGCCTCAATTTTTTGTTTCCATGATCTCATAGATATAGTTAGTATACATATCATTATTTTGATTCTAATTTCTTTATGCTACAGTCATTTCTGGTATTTTCTAAATATCTCACTTTTTATAGATACAATAAATAGATAATTATTACTCTGTTGAGGCATTTCACATGATTACATGCAACAGTTTACTTGACTCTCCAGGCGGTTAATCAACAAGTATTTAATGATTATTATGATTATACCAAATAAATTACAAAGAGAGGCAAAAATAAGGACCTCAAGGAGATCACAATATAATAGGGGATACAACATGGAAATAATTATGTATATTTAAGATATGTAAATATAGAAAGTATATATATATATATATATATATATATATAGAGAGAGAGAGAGAGAGAGAGAGAGAGAGAGATGGATAGATATATATTTGTAAATATTCATATATACACACAGTACAAATAGAGGATGCAGAATATCAATACTCTAATTTGGACTATAGCTTAACTGCCATAAAGAGTCCCATACATAGTTGGTAGAAGAGGAAAAAGAGAGGGCAGGGCTTGTGTCAGAGCTCTTTCAGAGGTCTAATCAATAGATTGGTGAGTGATGGAATATGATAGGGAAAAATAAGAATAAGAGATAACTTTAAAGTTTCAAACATGGGAGATTAAGTGAAAAGTAATGTTATTGACAGAAGTTTGAAAAAGGAGCAGGTTAAAGAGGAAAGGGAGTGATTTTTCACATGTATATTTTGCACATGTTGAGTTATGCATACCAGTGGGATACTTGGGTGAGGATCTTTTATGGGAAATTGGAGACAGAAAGCTGGAATAGTCAGTCTAGAAATGTAGATTTGTAAAACCAGGTCTGTGAATGGCATTGAAGTGGTAATTGAGGTTAAGGAAATGGGAATGAATGAGATTACCAAAGAAGTGTGGAGAGAGAAAGAAGAGAGCAAAAGGAAAGATTTTTATAGTACCTGGTCAAAGTGGACGCAATAACACAGATATGGAATCAGATTGGACAATATGTCTGATCAAGGTAAAAAACAGAGAAACTTTCACTTCCTTCATCCAAGGAAGAATAGAGAGATTTTTAGAGATCAGTGGGAAGGAGAAAAAAGGTAGATAGCTCTAATTTGATCTTTGGAATTCCACTTATGGATCAGTCACTGACATCTGCATTAGGTCATAAGAGGAATGTGTTAACAACCTATTAAAGGCAGTGACACAGATATCATCTTCCTATCTTGAGAAAAGGCAGGAAGCTTGCCATAAATAAAATGGCCTTTACTCAGGAGTCCGCAAATCCAAACTCCTCAGAGCATAAGTAGAACAAATAGAGAAGATCCAATTGCCAGATTCAAGTGTTAGCCAGGAGAATGACTCCAGAAATCTGGCTTCAAGGAAATTTAGAGGACAAGGAGAAATTTTCATTGACACACAGAATTTTATATTTGTGTGTCTTCAAGTATATCCCATGCAAGCTGAAGTACAAGTTTAGCTGCTCCCCACATTTGGGAAGCAGATAGAATTGTCTACTCACTGAGGACCATGGACAGCATATTCTTCTAAGTGGATTTGACTGGAGTATATAACTACCTGAATCAAAGGAGGATTGGCCCATGACTGTGTCTCATTTCTGAACAGGCTTATGCTACTGGCCAAAACTAGTGTGCAAGGTAAACAAAAATAGCCAGATGGAACTAATGTTGATATTACATGGCAGATGATATAATCTGACTTCTAATTGATACTCCATTGTTGTCTCATTTTTTAAGCTTTTGCTTGTGATATTGGAATTTGTTGAGCTTGAAGTAATAGGCATCTCCACCCAAGTTATCTTTAGTGATGTAGGCTAATGATGCTGCCCCTACAATGTTCATAAATCAATCATAAAAATCACAAGAAGTCAAATTTTCAAGGAACTTCAGAAACCATTTTTTCCTCCCAATTAGAATGTAAGCCCCTCTAAGTCATTGATTGTGTCATACTAGTTTTTGTATCTTCCACAGTGTCTTTTGCATTGCAATTACTCAAAAAATATTTATTTGATGAATGAATACATTCCATCAGAAACTTCTAAAATACATAAGGGAAATAATATTTTCAATCAGCATCTTTGAGAAAGAGAATGTAGTTTCTAACTTTGCAGTAATGTCTCAAAAAAATCCACAAATAAGTATTCAAACTTTAGAGTTATCAATGTTTATATCTAAATAGATAGGTTTATAGAACATTTACTAAGTACTTGTTAGTCAGCCAATGTATATCTAAGTGTCTACCATGTACCAGCACTGTGCTAAGCACTGGGGTTACAATTTTGAACTCAAACTCAAATGGGGGAGACAAAAATGCAAATAACTATGTACAAAAAAGCTGTGTTAAGCACCAGAAATTATCACTGAGTTGTCATCTATCTCGCTTATTTAATGACTAATCTATATAATAATCTATACAGCATGATCAAATAAATGTTTACAAAATGCAAAGGTAAAGAATAGAAATCTGAGAGGTCCCAAAAACCTTTTAACTCAATTAGGCTAATTTTCTCCTTTTGTAGACAAGGAAAGCTTGGCTAGAGTTGACAGAGCTAGTTAGTGATTGTCCAGTGTCTTTTCTTTCAAATTCATCAATTCCAGTTGTGAAATTGATTTGAAGAGAAAAATATGTATTTTAATGCCATAAAACTGAAGAAACAGATCATTTATAATAATGGGAAAATAATTTTATTTGGAGTCAATGACTTTGTTACTTAATCTTGGACATTTTCCTTTCTTCTGCAACTCTCAATTTTACCAATAAAATGAGAGAGTTGAAACAGATTATTTATAAGCTTCCTTATAGCTAGAAATTTTATGATCCTGGCAAGTAGGGAGTTAAACACAGATCATAATTACAACTCTAAATAATTTCACTTTGACTTTCTACAAAGATGGAGTACTGGTGCATGCCTTGGGAAAAAACCTTAATAATTATACCTAGCTAACCACTGAGATGGATGAATATCCCTTCAATTGGGGTTAAATTTTTTCAACCCTTTCTTCACCTTTCCCTGAAGACCAAAATGCATCACCAATTCACATTTTATCTACTCCTAACATCAGTTGCTTCTCCAGAATGTTGCCTTTATGGCAGCCATTGGAATGTGGCAATTTCTAAGAGTTTCAAACAAAATCAAATCTAAACAAGTAACAGCAGGATACCAGTCATTCCTTGGTAAGGGCAAAGAAAACATCAGAATTTCTCATTTTAATGTGGATTCTTTGTGTCCCGTTTCACTAATGTAGTATTTCTCCTTGGTGCCATCCAGGCTACAATAAGTGGCTATTAAGTTTAATAGATGTTGAAGAAATTTTCCACATCACTACAGATTTAAGGAACACTTTTCCTGCCACTTATAAAGACTATGTAGCTGTAATTCCCCACCTAATTTGGAAGTTATGTAATGACCATATTATCTTATTTAGAGTCATTCATTGAAATGGGCATCCTGCTTTTAATGAGATCACTTTCAGAAGCATATTGTAATGATGATGATGACGTTTGTCCTTTGTTCTCAAAAAAGACCATGACATCATGGAGATGATGCCATAACAATCAAGTGAATTGGATTTGAGTCAGGGGGTATTGTGCTAAGTAACATGCCTCACTTTCCCCTCCAGAGTCATCTAGGTCCAGTGGCCAGTTATGTATCAGGACAATAGGAGATGGTCCTGGATGCTTGGCCATCAGGTTTAAGAGACTTGTCCAGGGTCACACAGCTAGTAGGTATCAAGTGTCCAAATTTGAATTCAGGTCCTCCTGGATCTGTTCTATCCTCTGTACCACCTGGGAGCCCATCATATCATGGAAGCATATTTTAGAGAGCACCTGAACAGAATGATCAAAGAACCAATAATGGCTGTCAGGATAGTAGTATCAGCTAATACTTATATGTGGCATCATGGGGACACTGTGGATAGCACCTGACTCTTTTCAATAACAGAGTAGGGCCTACATTATCGAACAAATATTTATCCCAGCTGACCTATGGACCATCATCTGGTACCGTGGGTTATCAGTTATAGCTCCCCAGTCCTCTCTCAGGTTCTCTGGAAGCATCTGGGATTCATCTCTTTGATCTCCTCATGTATGGTAGCCATGATGTAAGCAATCAATTGATAATCATTTTTTAAACATCCTATTATGTGTTAACTCTATATTAGGTTCTGGGCATACAAAACAAAAGTGAATTAGTCTTTGTTCTCAAAGGTACAGTACTCTATTATGGAACTATTACTTTCATATATATATATATATATACATATATATGTAATTATAGTTCCCATATGGACATATATGCATATATATATAGTACCTCAACAAATATCCAAAATAGTGAGAATATTGATATAGTGATCTATTTGAAAGAATAAATAGAATATATATATTGATCTATTTGATAATTATATTTGATCACTTATAATATATAACAGTGTGATAAAATATAAATATAATATGACCAATTATAATTTATAGATTATATCTCTATACATAATCTATAGGTATACATATTTATATATATAATATGGTTTTATATATATATATATGTATATACTAAATATATACAAGGTAATAAGAGGGACTCTAAACCTGGGGAAGGGGGAAAGAACCTGGAAAGAAATCATCAAAGGTCTGGGAACCTTTTTTTTTGGCCAAGGGCCATTTGGATATTTATAACATCATTTGCAGACAAAGCAAAATTATCAACTTAAAAATTAGCCTGCTATATATTTGGTCAAATATTTAACTAATTCACCCCTAAAAATCTCCTAGGTTTATTGAATTTTGAGTCCCACTTGAGGTTGCTGTGGCAGTCAGACCAAATGATTTCTGGGCCTTAAATGACCCTAGGGTATGATGCTCCTCATTCCTGAGGTTAGAGAGTAGCCTTTGATCTGACCTTTAAAGGCAGCTTCTGGGAGGAGAGAGAAGATATTCCAAGTCTGGAGTATATACAGCCAGTGCAAAGACACAGAGATGATAGATAACATGTTTTTGGTGAAGAAGCTAAGAAAGTGAGATTGACATGATGGCAGAGGGCAGGAGAAAACATGTGTGATGATCCTGGAAAGGTATACTGAGGTCAGCTTAGGAAAGATTTTAAATATAGGTACCAAATATTTGAACCTGGTATCAATAAGGAGTCACTAGAGTTTATTGAACAGGAGAGTGAAATTGTCAGAAGTCGTCCTTAGGAAGAATGTAGGAAGATGGCAGGTTTTCAGAACTCAACCATTCCCACAACCCCCAGTCTAGGCCCGACCTCATTCCTAAAGGTGCATGGTCTCACCATGATAAAGTTTATTAGCAGAAAATAGCTAGAGACCCATGAAGAGGTTGGCTTATTACCCTTACCCATTCTTCTATTTCTTGTGTTTTCCTTACCAATAAAATAAAGTATGGTTCAAACAAATTATACAACTGGAAGTTTTAGAGACCATCTAATAGGACAGCTTCTTTTTTATGTAGAAAAAAATCAAGGCCTGGAAAAGTGAAATGATTTATCCAGAGTCACCTAGTTCATAATGTTCAGAGTGAAAATTTGAACCCATCCCCTCCCACTAGACAATGAGCTTCATCCTCCTATTTTCAAGGCCATAGGTTGATGTCCACCGCTATTGTTATCAGATGGAGAAACAGACAAAACCTCAAAGGAAGCCAAAGGGGCCCTCATCATGACTTGATTTCATCATTTGGATAATGGATCATTGTTTTAAGCATAAAAGAAATCGTAACATAGTCAACTACATTAACTCCAATTCGGTTATTTTACAGGTGAAAAAACCGAGGTCCATAGAGGTGTTGTATGTCCTTTATTCTGGTAAACTAAGACCTCAGGAAAGCATGCCCATGAATTGAATTTAAGCGAGGAAGGGCAGTGCAAAGTCACCAGCTCCAAAGTCTTTACCCTCCAAAGTCATCTGGGTCTAGCCATAAGATAAAGATCAGGGTTTTTTTTTTTTTTTAGGTTTTTGCAAGGCAAACGGGGTTAAGTGGCTTGCCCAAGGCCACACAGCTAGGTAATTATTAAGTGTCTGAGACCGGATTTGAACCCAGGTACTCCTGACTCCAGGGCCGGTGCTTTATCCACTACGCCACCTAGCCGCCCCAAGATCAGGTTGACAAGAGATTTCCTTGATTGCAGTGGGAGACCCTAACCTTTTTAAGACCTTTAACAGGTCTTGTTTTGATTGAGGTAATACCAGGAATAAGATAATAGTCCCTTTGTGCTCTGCTTTAGTCAGACTACATCTGGAATATTATGTTTAGTTCTGGGGACCACAATAAGGATAACAATAAACTGGAAAGTGCTCAGAACAAGGCTGCCAGAAGGATATTCAATCCATGTTATATAAAGATACATTTGAGGAATTGAGAATATTCAGTATTTAGCCTAAAGAAGAAAAAATCAAATTTTCTCCAAGTATGTGAAAGAATTCACAAAAGAGGAAAATAGAGGTTTGTTGTCAAGAAAAATATTCTTAATAATTTGAGATGTCTAAAAGTGGAGAATTATAATTCAAGATATGGTAGATTTCCCCCTCACTTTAAGTCTCCAAGCAGAAGCCAGACAAGTAGTTGGAGCTGAGAAAAAATTTCTCTCTTACCCCATTTTGGGAGTCCATTTCTTAGCTCTCAGGTCATATCATCCTTGGACTTCCCTAAAGAGTAGGAAGACATTTATTTTTGTCCCATAACCATTAGAACTTTATGTATATATACATATGTATGTTTCAGTGAGAACATGTACTTGCTTAGACTGACAGGAGGCAGAATCTCAAGAACCAAGTTTGCTTTGTACTTTGTAGCTATTTCTCTGAGCAGAGCTGACTCACAAAAAGAAGGCATGGCACAAATTTATCCCCAAACTACGTTACGTTAGTAGAAGAGATCTTTTGAGATGTTCCTTGTAACTAGAAAATTATAGGGAAAAACCTGGAGAAAAAAACAGCTTGTTTTTTTTATTCTAGATGGGAGAATATTCAGATCACCAAGGAAAACTTGCAGGATACTCTTAATCAGATTCTTGGGTCATTATTTAGATATTGCCATATTTACAGGTCATCATTACATGCTTAAAAACAAATTCTGTATAAATTACACATGTCAGTCAAATTCCCACCTGTCCCAGGACCAGTTTTCTATAGTCTTGTTTAGAATACAGTTCTCCTAAAGGGGCAAACTACTCCAAGCTCTCCAAAATGCCAGTATCAGAGCTAGATTATAAATTACACGTGCAAGGTGCTCTTGGTAGGAGGAGAGCATCTGCCAATTGTAGCTCGTTCCCCTATCTGTAGTCAGTGGGTGGTGTATGATGCATGTGAAATATAGTACTCTGGAAGCAAAGGTCTTGGGATTGCAGCAGAACAGATAAATTCTCAGGCAATTAATTTTATGATGGGGTTTGAATCATGACAACAGTCAGTGAGCGCCTAACCAATCAATTCTCCTTACTCTGCCTTCCTACTCATGCTAGTTCCAATAACACCCACACACTCACAAGTGTTAATCTTCATTTACTGGGAGGGACTAACTGGTTTTTTTTCCTTTTAAAGTCCTGAAAACTGGCAGAGTCAAAATTCAGAGAAGAAAAGAGCATCTAATTTGTTGAAACTTAAAGGGCATCAGGAACAAGCCTAACTGGAAAAGGAGGCAAATATGAGAGCAAGAGAATATCGAAGGACTAACTTGGGCATAGCCCTGGTATACATGATATTAAAAGGCTTCTAACTCCAAATCCAGTGTTCACTCCATTATCCCATAACTGTACCAAGTCTACGTGCTAATGAGATTTCAAATGAAACTTGAGATTTCAAAAAATAGATTCCAAAAGTCTTAGTGCTGTTTGAAGTCTGAAATTGTACTAAGACTTTTGGGATTCAAAATCCAGAATATGTTTCAAGAAAGAATATGTAATATTGACATTTGGTTAGCTATACTGGACCTTTTATGAATTTGACTCTGAGAGATAATTAAATTTGATGTCAGATTATAATAGTTGATATTCATTTAATGCTTTAAAGTTTACAAAAGTCTTTGTGTATATTTTCTCTTTTGATTCTCAGTCATCTTATGATTTATTATTATTATTATTCTAATCTAGATAAGCATGTTGAGACTATTGGCAAGACTTTATTGAAAAGAATGGGTTTATGAAAACTATGCTATTGGATGAGTCCAGTATAATAGTGATTATTAAATACATGTACCTCCTTTAGAATGAACATTGTCCCTCTTTTTAAAATTCTATGAATTCAATCATATATTATATCACATGTTCTAGTAATTTATTATTTTATGATGCTAAAGCTATTCACATTATGAAAAATATATAAAGGCTTTTAGTATCCATGAAATCAAATAGTCTTTTTTAGTTTTCTGCTAGTTGTTTTAATTTGGGGAACATTTTTCATTTATATTTTAAAGACCATTATTAGCTACTCACAAAAGTTCTGCCAAATTATTTGCACAAAAAAAGAAATACATGAAACTTGTAATATTGGTTGAAATTATAGAACTTTCTATCAATATATTTAGATATTAATAATGTACACTCATAAAAATAGCTATTAGATATATAAATACATTTTACACATGTATACATATATTCACATATGCACACACAAATCCAGATATCTTTGGAGAATTATATGATTCTTTCAATGACTCTAAGCTTCTCCCTGAAACAAAGAACCATTTCTATTTTTTTTGTTCAAGGTAATGGGGTTAAGTGACTTGCCCAAGGTCACACAGGTAAGTCATTATTAAGTGTCTGAGGCTAAATTTGAACTCAGGTGCTTCTGATTTCAGGACTGGTATTTTATCCACTGCACTACTAGGTTCCCCTCTTTTTTTTTTAACATTAACATTCTAGCAGGGATGTTGTATGACAGTGAGTCTATGAAATGACATCATCTCTTAAGAAGTAAAACTGAGATTATCCAAACAGAAATGGGGAAATACACAATGGGCTGGAATAAGCTGCAACACAACTGAATCAAGGAATCACACAGAAGTGACTTGAAGGATGTCATTTGAACAATGCATGATCAGAATCAAACATAAAACAAGCATCCATGTTGGTCACATAATTGAGAACCATCATACTCCATCAATAACTAAGTAATGTCAAGATTGAGAAAATTCCTCAGCTTGTCCAGTGGAGTCCCTGTGGTAGAACACAGCAAGAGTCCCAGAGGATGAACTAATTATAGTATGGGATCTATTATCACAGCAAGCACACATTTTGATTAGATGGTAGACCCATTGTAGGCAAAAACTATCTCAGGTCTCCTAAAATAGGATCTCTTTTAATCAGTTTAAATTTTAATTTGCTCATTTCAAGCTTTTAGTTCATATTTTCCAACAATCTACAAAGTTACTTTTTAAAGCCTATATCCTCCTGATAATATTCTCTGCTTTATTAAAAGGGCTGATCTTTGACAGGGTAGGTAGAGAATATGGGACAGAACATAAAGCCTGTAAATCCACCACTTGAATTTGGGTTGTCTGGAATTCTATACTTTATCAAGTTTTTTTTTTTATCCAGAAAATTCAACAACGCACAAGGAAGTACTTTCCCATTAACCCCACTCCAACCTCACCTTTCTTTTTTTTTTTTTTGGTAATTATATAAGATAGTGAATAAGCATTCATGCCAACACGCCTATACTAAAGGCAGTTAGATAAGCAGAACTCAGGAGCAAAGAAAGCACTGCAAGCTGATGGACTTAAGAAAACTTCTTGAAAGAAGTGGAAATTGGTCTGGGTCTCAAGGGAGAACACTACCCAGGATAGGATAGGAAAGAGGATCTTGGGCCTCTTCTCTGCAGCTGAATCAGTTTGTCTTAATGTTGTTATCCTGTTGGTTCTTATTTTTAAATTCTAAATGAATAATCAGGAAGTTTTACCTTTGACCAAAAAAACCCAAACAAACTAACAACAAAAAAACCAGCCCCAAATGGGCAAAGAAGATTAGGGAATGATTGAACAGACTCAAAAACAAAAAGATATTTGATGGAATCAAATTCTTTTTCATCCTTGCTGTTGTACATGCGGTGTGATCAATTTCTTCCTGCATAGAATTCATTTTAAAAAAAGACCTGAACCCTTGTTCCTTACTCAGCACAGACACCAGTGAATTGTCTTAAACTCACTGTCTGATTATTCTCTTCCTGGGTCATTTTCCTTGTGCTGAGATACAATGCTTGATCAACGTCTGCTCCATTTCATTGCATCTCCTCTTTTTGGAACTCTTCCCCATCCCCCAAATCTTTTCTCCTTTCCTCAGCTGAGACCACAGCTGAAATCTCCATTAGCACCATTCTCCCAGATCCACCATCTCCCCCTCTCTTCAATTCCTTCCCTCACCTACTGGAGCCTCCCAAAAATTCTTTTGCCTTCAGCAAACTCTCCTTGTGGGCCACAAATTTTTCCTCTTTAATATCAGGGAAGAGAGATTGAATTCTACTCCTCTCATCTTTATTGATGGGAATGTAGCAGCTGGCTACTGGGTTCAGTTCTGCTTATGAGGAATCATTATTCAGACTGGGAAAGCATGGGTGGAAATAAAACAAAAAATTATTAAAAGGGTTAAAAGACATAGGAAGGGCTAGAGAGAGAGAGAAAGAGAGAAATAAAAGAACAGCCAAGCAGCCTTGGCTGGGCCATGGTCAGAGAAGACTGACTCACCTGTCTTGCCAACAGATAAACTTTATACTTTATATCTTACTGCATTTTATAACATATACACAAACACACACACACACACACACACACACACACACACCCCTATCTTCTTTTTATTTTGACACATATTTGGTAATGTTTGCAGCTGATAGACATGTTAAAGTACTGAGAAAAACTATGGTTAAATTAAGCTCTTAGGTCAAATTACTTTCCTAAAATGTGGCATCCCATAGTGGATAGAGGCCTGGATGTGGAGTAAAGAAAACTTTGATTTGAATACTTCCTGTTTACTAATATGTGACCCATTGACAATGAACTGAATCATTCTGAGCCTTAATGTTCTCATTTGTAACATAGTTAATACCTGTACTATCTACCAAACAAGGTTGTTGATGGTCTCAAATGAGGTAAGCTTTTCCAGTTAAAAGTCTTAAACAAATGTCCATTATTTAAACTGGTATAATGCATGGTGAAGTGTGTAGTATTGAATGGATAATCCAGCAATACCTGGGTTCAAATCCTAGCTTGATATTTATTAGCTGTGTGACAGTGGGCAAGTCACTTAAATTTATTACTTTAGGGAATCCTCTAGGACTTATTTAATGTCATAGATGAGTGAGGATAATAAAAATAATTGTAGTAATAGTAGTAGGAGTAGTGATATTTGTACAGTGCTTTAAAGGTTTAGAAAGCATTGTAGAAACATTATTTTATTTTCATGACTACCCTGGGAGATAGATGATATCTCTTATTTTACAGATGAGTAAACTGAGGTAGAGGTTAAGTGACTTGACCAGGGTTATAAATCTAATAAGTATCTAAGCCAGGATCCCAACTCAGGTCTCCTGACTCCAGTATGCTGCCTGAACTGATGGCAAATCCCTGTACTGAGAGTATTTCCACACAGATGAAAAATCATAGTTCCTTCTTGTTTCTTCATTTGATGCCATTGTCATCTTGTAGATATTTAGAAAGGACCTTTCAACAACCCCCCCCACACACACACACACAGACACACACACTCATTCAATGGAGAGGCAGTTAAAACTGAGGACAATTAACTTAATACAAGTTGGAACTACTTTATTGTATTGACATATTTACAAAATATTACAAACTTTTAAGTACTACTGATGAGATTCAAGGTGTGACAGCAAGAGCTGCATCCAGACAAGAGAAAGCAGAGGGGAAACAGTGACTGGTGACTCCATAGCCTTGAGTTATGTCTTTGGTATTAGAAATGCATGTGAATATGCAGCATTTAACTTTTCCAATACAGGGCGTTCGACACAGACAAAAAAGGATATAACCGGCATCTTATAAAAAAAGGAAGTCCCAGCATGGTTTGAATGCCCCCAGCTGGTGGGCAAATGGCCACACTGGTAAAATGAAAAAAAAAAGGCAGAGGTTATAAGGAAGTGCATTTTTTGCCAAAAGAAGCCCATGCTGAGACATAGGACCCATGTGTTATTTTGTTTGCTCTACCACAATGTTCTGATAAGAGTGAAATGAAAGACACACCGCTGACCCAGGGTGATGACCGATGCTCTATTAGGCATCATAGAACATGATTAAAGAAAACATCCTGCCAGGTAACTTGACATACAAATCATTTCACAAAGTACATCTAGTGCTCGTATCCACATTGACAAATACACAAACTGGTGCTATCACACAGTATTTTGAAAACACAATCACAGTTTACATAATTCTGAGGTAAAGTTCCTGAATCTATCCTATACAAGAAGCTTCTAATCCACAAGAATCTCCACTCAGATCAATGCATCTCCTTCAGTGTGAACAGGGTTGTCTAAAAGTAACTAAGGAGGGAGAACACCATGATTGCTTCATTTCAAAGATGATCTCAATTTTCTTTTCTGAATGCTCTCAATTAGATTTCGATAAAGACAAAAATATCTACATTCATTGAAAAAGCAAGTACTTTTGAAATGTGCATGATGCAGTCCTCCTTAGTCAAACATCAAAAGATAGGTAGAATCTCATAATGAGGGCTATATTTACATATTAATATACACAGCTGTGCATATTCACACACACACGTGTATATTCATATATACATATGTGCCTGTTCATATATGTATTAAACACACATAAACATATTATGTGGGTATGTAAGTTTTTATGTATGAACTGACAATGATATCATAGCACCAGAGAATAATCATTTCTATTTCCATTACAGAGGAGGTGCAAGTAAACCAATAAACTAACTGTTCTGCCAGTCATTTAATATCATTTAGTTGCCTTTGTGTGACTCATAATGGCCAATAAATTGGAAAACAAGTGAGAGAAGTCTTAAGGTCCATTGGGGGTTAGCCCTGGAAAACCTTGGGTGGCTCTTTGTTTAAGCCTTGAAATTCAGAGACATGAATGGGAATGAAAGCCATGGTAATATTGCCCTTCTTCCAGAAACTATAATAGAAGAGTTTGTGCTACTGGCAGTTCTCCAATTTTTTTGAATTGGAAGTAGCAGGGGGAGCAATGTAGAATATGCCCCAGATTTTTGAGAGGGGAAGAGAAAGGGAGAGAGGAAAAAAATGGCCTATAGGTGGTATTTGTCAAAAAGTGACATATTTATCAATATAGCCCTTGATCTAGCTCATGTAAACACAGACACTATGATCATCTGGCTAGCAGCCACCTGAGGGATGCCAAGCCAAGTTTTCTTCGTACAAAGTTACCGCAACCACCTTACAAAACCACAAATAGTTCTCTGGATTTAGTAATAAGATATACTTTTTTTTTTTTAAAAAAAGCAATTTTCAAAAACAATCACTTTCCAAGGCAAGGAGTAAAAAGACATCAGATCAAACATCTCAGCTCCACACAGAGTGTATAGAAAACTCATAAGTTTTCATTCGAATTTTGCCAGGAAGATTTGTTGGACAAAAATGTTTGTGATGGGGTAAGTAGCCTCACTTGATATTTTGAGACAAGTGACACTAAACCTTTTCTGTAAGTGGACTATATGACAGAACTCTTATTATGCTTTGTGCTATGATAGGTAAAAGGCTCTAGCTCTTTGTACCATCAAAGATTTCAGTGACTAGGTAAGGGAAGAGAGGTGTGATGAGATAGGAAGGGGAAAAAGTAAAAGTGCATTAAACATTTACTAATGGCTGGCACTGACAGTGGCCTATGAAAGGAAATGAAAGGAAACTGAAAGAAATATATTTTCTGAGTTCTTCTGGGAAGAAAAGGTTTTGGCTTTGTACTGGTCCCTGATGATGACAGACTGGCAGGTTGTTTCTTGCCCAGCTCTCGGCAAGCCATTAATCTGTCAGTACAAGCATCTTTAGAAATCCCAACATTAAGACTGGAGAAGACAGGAGGAGGAAGGATGTTGATTAGCCAGAAATGCAGCTTTTCAAAGACTTCAATCAGTTCATAATGCGTTGTGGATTTTTGTTCATTGCTTGTCCCTGAAATTTCTGATCCGGAATGCAAAATTGGAATTGAAATCATTCATCCTCTTCCACATATGTTGATGGAAACCAGCCCACCTGCAAAGAAAAACAGCCCAGAGTAACAAAGGGATTTTACATTTGTCTCCTCTTTGTTAGCATTCCAAAATTTTCTGTATACATTGTGATCTTGATGGCCATGATACCTTAATTAAGTAATATTTCTATCCTCATTTGGTAGTTGAAAAGTTTGAGATGGCTAAAACTGACTGCCAAATACAGGCAAAGGTAGAAATAGAGGGAAGAGCAGTTAAGGAGTTTCCTATTCCATAAAGATGGAAATCAATATATAAATGAACAAATAATGATTTGGTAACAGCATAGAAAATCATTTCTATTTCCATTACAGAATAAGTCTGAAAAAAAAGTAACTAGATAGCAGGCCTTTTTGCCTTCTTCCCCTTGGGGAACTGAGTTGGAGATTGGCAATGCTCATAAAAACCTTCAAAAAGGGCAGTTGGGCGTAAAGTTTATATTTTCTCTAGACATGTGAGACAGTATAGTATAATAGGCAGGAGGAGGCCAGCCTCAGAGTTATAAAGAGTTGCATTCCACTCCAGCCTCTGACAGAGTAAGAACAAAAAGGGAATTTCCACACCAGAAGCTCTCATACTAAAGAAACCATAGGACAGGGACTAATGTTCATATGAAAATAAAAGGATTCAGCTGAAGAGCTAAGGGGAGAAAGATGATGGGAAGAGTCAATTAATCCCACTAAGAAAGAAAACAATAGGCATGCTAGTAGGATACCCAGAATTATCTGTTTGCCTTATTACTAAAGAGTGACAAAGCATAACAAAGCTAGAAGGGACCTCAGAGATCTAGTCCACCCCTCCTTCTCTCAATTTATAGTTGAAAAAATTGAGTTCCAGAGAGAATAAGTGGCTTGCCTAATAAAAAATCAAATAAGAATTGGAATCCATGTCCTCTGACTCTAAATATAGTGCTCCTTCTGGTATACCTTAAATATTTTTCTTTCTTCATCCCTTCCCTTCTCTCTTTCTCTCTCTCTCTCTCTCTCTCTCTCTCTCTCTCTCTCTCTCTCTCTCTCTCTCTCTCTCTCATCTCATTTCTTTCTCCATCTTATTCAGGCTGAAAGTACAGCAACCATTCATGACCTATAATTCCACTGCTTAGTATGGAATCTTTAATCTGCTCTGTTTCAGACAAAGGCTCATCTGTCCTTCCTTTGGCAACCTAGCAGCCCCCTCTGCCAGGGAACATTGGCATATTGGTTCCAAATTTAATGCACTCACTCAATCGGATTTTACCTTACTATGGCTCAGAACTTCTCTGTTTAAGAGATCCTTAGCTTCCTCTGCTTCACCAGACTCAACTACTATGGTGAATTTTAGCATCATATTTACCTTCTTATTCTAATTTTCTGGATCTGGCAGTTAAAAAAAGGGAGAACTACAGGTAGTGACAGGTATTTTCAGAAGTTCCTCAGAGTTAGCTAGCAATAAAATCTTAGTTATCTTTATCAGCAAAAATGGTTGAGTCAACAAGGAATGCAGAGTTGATTATACCTGGCCCTTGGGCAGGGGTGGAGTTGAAGGGCTCAAGGCTATAATAATTCAGTTCCCAGTTAACAGGAATTCTATTGAGAAAGTCTACTATTAAACTATTAAATGACTGAACTCTTCCATTGGATTCAGAGTGTCCTGAATTGTGGACTATTTATTTCTCATACTAGTTAAATTGTGAACACCTTTCCCAAATCCAAATTAGAAGCTTGCAAAATGTATGCTTTACTTTGATCAGAAAAAGACAAATGACTAGAAAACAAGTTGGTCAGCAATTTACTCTTTTTTTTTTCAATTTACTCTTCAAAATATTTTCTGAGTTTGTCATTAAACCACTGTAAATTTACCTCAAACTCCAATTTCTTTTTAATCTAAGACTTTCTGTGATCTCTGATAATAAGTCTGTAAGCTCCTCAGAGACAGTTACTGTTTCCTTTTGTTTACATCTCTCCAAATGCCAAGAGATTGCTTCATATATAAGTGCTTAATAAATAGTTTCTGAGCATATGAACAATGAATGATTTATTTTCATAATGAGGGTCTTGATCATTGCAAGAGTCAGGAGTGCTTTCTGATCCATCTAAGAAATAGTGAATTATGATGAGTAAAGATTTGTGATTAACTATAAATTTTTTTTAAAACTGATAAATTAATACAAGGAAAACTTGGTTCAAGATAGACCTCTGACACATACTCTCACACAATGACCTTGGGCAATTCATTTAACATTTGAGTACTATAGACATTGCTAAGACTATAAATTTCAGAGAAACATATTTCTGAATTGGTAAAAAAAAGAGCTTTCTTAACTTGGGATTTCCTAATGTCAGCAAAATAACAACATAAATTATTATTCTCATTGTTATTATAAAGATTCAACAAAATGGCTCCATTTCCTAGCCTTTTTGGATAAATAAATTTATTATGTTTATAATGATTCTGTAACATAAAAATAAAATTTCTGTTGTCAGAACAATGAAATCTGTTCAGTGAGATACAGACAATGGACTCACCCTTCCATTTGCTTCTCCCCTCCACCAGCCATTTACACTCATTTTTGTGTAAATTTTTACCACATCACCTTTGGACAAAGACAGCTCTCTCATGTCTCTTGCACAAAAATCATATCGGGCAATAGCTATGCCCAGAACTTTGGGGCTCAACACTGCAGGAAACAACAGAAATTCAATATTAGCCACCCCCTCACAAACCAGCAATTCCAATAAAAATAGATAATATAATTATAATTAAAATGCAAACCAGTCACTATACAGTATAGGTCTTTCATCAAAAACCTAGTGATAAAAATATAAAACTTGGAATCAAGATTAAGGTTTCAATCAGCTTCAGGTAAAAAAAAAGTAATATGGAATTGCCTTTGTCTGAAAAACTGAAAATATTACAATGCAATGCAGTCTAATGTTTTCTAAAAATGAATGTTTTCAAATAAATACTAGTTTTAAATGAGTTGTGTGTCTAAATAATATATTTGCCGGCATATACATATAGACAAAGATATAAGTAATGTTGCTAATCCTTCTTTCTTGAAGAAAACAATGACATCATGGAAATGACACCATGATATGCATAAGAATTGGATTTGGGCAAAGGGGTCCTGTGCTAAATCACCTGCCTCACTTTCTCCTCAGCAGTCATCTGGGTCCAGGACTAGATAAGAGTCAAAATGACTGATGATAACCCTGGACTTGAGGCAATCAGGCTTGAGTGACTTGCTCAAGGTCACATGGTTAGTAAAGATCTGAGGCTAGATTTGAACTCCCGTCCTCCTGACTTCAGGGCTAGTGCTCTACCCACTGTGCCATCTAACTGTCCTCAGTATATGTAAATATACATACATGCATATATATGCACAATTTTAATGATCTCCTTAATTTATTAGGAAATCATTAGAAACTGAAGTCATTTGAGCTTCAATTTATGCTTGGAATAAGTGAATCCATTTCCATTCAGGAAGTCACTCAGTGAAAATGGCCAAATAACCCTTTCAACTAAAACTAGCACCAACTAAGTTTCCCCTTTGATGAAAGAGTGAATATCAGGAACTGCTTCTATTTGAACATCATTTTTGCTACTTGCTCTTTGAAAGCATTTTGGAATTTGTTAACTCTCTGTTCTACTAGTAATATCACTTATATTAAAAGTTTTGAAATAGACCTCATACAAAAAAAAAATACACAGGATATTCCTAAAGAGTTTCTTTCTCCCAAATTGATGTCTTAGATAATGAGGTCTTCTCACACTAATGATACATTCTAATGGATGTATGGAAACAAGACATCATTTCTGAAATTTTAGTACATCTAAAGTTATATTTGGAGTGATGAGGAGAAAGAATCAAAATAATTAGTTTTCTCCATTTGTCCTTGTTCATAAAAAAGAAATCTACTTTCAAGCTACCCATCTGTCCAGCCATGGAGCTTCATAATGCATTTCTAAAAATTTTTCTACCTGCTACCTCCTAGTATTATAAAGGGCTTCCAATTACACTCAGAGCAATTCTCAGAATTGTTCCCTTGAAGTCGGTGGGACTTTATTACTCCAAATTGGGTTTACAAAAATAACAACTTCAGGCTAAGACAAAGAGATAAATGAGAAAAGTCACAGGCTTATATTTCTAAACTTCCCCTGCCCAGACAGTAACAATTATGCTTTATATAACTAGAGAAATTCTCCCACATCACTACTCTGAAAGAGAATCTGAACTATTTTTCATAGCTCTGCAGCTGTAGAAATTTCTACAATCTCCAGATATGACTAAAGTGATAAATAAATAGCAATATTGTACCTTTCAGAACTATACAGGGACAAAAAAAAATGCAGGTCATTTTCTTTTACTGCACCATTTATACATAGCCATTATGGCACCCACACTGTAATCTGTCACACATTATTGGTGCACTGCTCTTGGGTCACGGTAAAATTCTGAAGAAAAATATGGTCACCCATTAGCTCAACGTGTGACCTTTGGCAGGTCACTGAACATCTCTGAGATTCAGTTTTGTCACCTGTAAAATGAGTGAGTTAGCCCAGATGATCTGTAAGGTCCCTTCTCATTCTAAATAACTGTGATTCTCTGGGGTACCATGCTTGACTTAACAAGGGAGAGGGTGGGTAAAATATTTTATCTAGATATAAATGTACTTGCCTAGATGCCACCTAAGCTACCATCCAGTACTCTTGTCATAATATAAATCAAAACTATAACTTGCCTTGTGTCAGTTTATTATCTACAGAAATGATGGACAACATTCATTCTTTCCACGGAACATGGAATAACTTGACTCAAATGATAGAAGACAAAGATGTTAATAATGATTGAGGCTCGGCATGCATTTTTTCATGGTTGAACAGAAACATTAAATTTAGAAACCAAAATTATCATTCTAAGAATATTACATTTTCAAATTGTCCCCAAACAAATAGACTATGTCTCAATTTCCCAACCCTTATGCTTTCAAACCACCTCCCCTAAAACCAGCACTCCCAAAACCCAATGATCACATAGATATAAATCAGAAATGTCATACTGGAGAAAATAATGTTTTAAAAAACAGAAGTAAAATGTCATGACAAATTCTTTATGCCAAAAAGAATGTGTATGGTTATAACAAAACTTTGGAGACTGGACATACAAAGATGTATCCTTATTAGTTGCTGTACATGGAAACCAACATTTTCATTGTGAAACAAAAGCAAATTGAGAAGACATATAGAAGTGGTAAAGCAGTACCTGACCAGAAAGGAGTGGAAGAAGGGGGGACAAAGCTGTAGTCTGGAGGAGGAGTTACAAAAGAAAACCCACAGAACAAAGAAGGGGCTTAGAGGGAAAAAAGAAAGAAAAAAGAGAGAAGCAAAATAACATTTAAGTATTGTCAGAATATATTAATAATGTTATTTAAATTATTTTTATAACATTGTTTTATTTTATTTTATAATATTGTATTTTAGGTCACCTGAAAGCAAGATGAACCATAGCAAGTTCGAAAAGATTGCTGTGTTCTCATTTCTTTCTCTGTTGATTTATTGAAAACTACTATTTTCAAAATATCAACTAGGTAAAATATTTCTATTTACATTTTGTAGGAAATTAGCATTGGAATTCAAAGTCCCCTGTAAGTATACACACCCACATCTACATCTATATAAACATACATACATAGCCCTCTTTTTTGAGTCATTTTTTAAAGTTCACATCTCTGAGGGATTTGATTAATATCCATAAATTTGACATACATGAATCCTTAATACATTGTGCTAATAGTCTTTGAGCTTTTGTTGTCGGCAGAAAAGAATTCTATTTCACACAAGTGGGGAAAATGTAGAACAGATATTTATCTCCCATCCATTCTGATCACTCCCTGGAAACTGAGTCAAGGATCCTGATAGAGGTTGGTCAATATCAAGTATTCCTCTTCTCTTGACTTATCTGATGGAAAAAGGAAAATTACCAATGCACTTTCACTATCCAATGATCTTATATATTCCACCATCATTTTCAACTATACTATGCTTAATAGTGTTGTAACATTCACTTGTATTTTCACTGCATGATAATATCCCAACTGAAAGGAGAAGATGGTAGAAAAGGTAGATGCCCGTGTATTCCTTTACTCTTAGGTTCCATTACAGGGGGGAAGAGGGGGAGAATAAAGTGTTCACCTGGGACAGATAATGTTAAGAAGACAGCTCAATGACAATAAAGAAGTCATCTTAGAGAATGCTGTTTTGCTTGAGGTCCTCAAGATATTGCGGAGTCTCTACTCATGGAGCTAGTAGTAAGTCATTGGGAATAATTTTTTTTTCATTTTGTTTTGCTTGTTGTTTTTGCAAGACAATATGGTTAAGTTACTTGCCCAAAGTCACACAGCTAAGCAAGTACTAAATGTCTGAATTCAGATTTGAACTCAGGTCCTCCTGACTCCTGAGTCGGTGCTCTATCCACTGTGCCACCTAGCTGCATGAAAACAAAGTTTTGAAGTCCACTCTAGAGAAATGCAATTGTGGGTGGGGCAGTTGGTCTTTGAACAATTGATTTCTCCTCCCAAACTCAATTGATATATTGTAAGCAGGTATTAAACTAATGCTAATGATACTCCATTTTGTGTCACCCTGTTAAAAGCACAAATAAATTCTTCGATCAAATTGGAAGGGAAACTAGAGATTGATGGACTGACCAAAAACTGGCTATGCCCACTGGAGGTTCTTAAATAACTAAGCCTTCCAGCCCTTGAATGAAATGATGTAGTACCAACGTTCAAGGAAGTCCAGGCCAAATACTAGTACTGCCAAACCTTCTAAAAATAATAAACTTAGTGTGGAGACTATGAATATAGGTCCAATGATTATGTCAATAGTATTAAATGATCAGCTTACCTAATTTCCGAAAGACCCATCAGCAGTTTCAGCCAGAGTTATAGGTTTTTCAATGATGGATGTCTTAGAGGAATTATGAACTTTATTGATAGAAAAGAGTGTTATTGTTCCGTGACTTCACTTGTGTCTGATCTGACACTTTGTGATTCCACTTGGGGTTTTCTTGGCAAAGATAACTGGAGTAGTTTGCCATTTCCTTCCCCAGCTCATTTTATACATAAGGAAATTGAAACAAACATGGTTAATGGACTTGCCCAGGGTCACAAAGCTAGTGAATGTAAGGTCAGATTTGAACTCAGGAGGAGGAATCTTCCTGACTCCAAACCCAGCACCATAGTCACTATAATACCTAGCTACCCTTGGAAGGGGCTACTCACAGTTTAAATAAATCAACATTTATTTACATATTTTCTTTTATGTTAAATTATCAGTATTATTATTGCTAGAATATAAACTACATAAGACATCCTAATGTCTTATTAAATCTTTACATCTCCTCCTCCTACTTAGAAGCTCCTTTGCACCTAGCAAGATCTTAATAAAAATGCCCAGATTTGAATTATTAGAATCATTTTTTGGACAGTGACACTATTTTTTTTTACTACCTTCTTAATGCTACCTTTTTAAAATTATCTATTATTATAGAGCATAAGTAATTTTAATTACATTGACACCATGATAAATCCACTTCCAGACAGATGCTGTCTCTTTTTTAATGAGAAAACAGCACAATCTAACTTTTTAACTGACAGAAAAGTTGGCACTTAGGTTGACACCAGACATCTGTGAAAGGCGGAATTGTGAAGCCCTCATGCCACATATGACTTTTGGCTGCTATTTTGAATTTTCTCCTTGAGCTGCTTTCCAAACTTCTATCTTTTAGTATATCCCTGGGAATTTTTCATCCACAGAGTAATAAAAAGACTATATTTTCCCCAAATTACTAATGATGACTATATAAGTCTAGAGTCTAAAGTGTAACAAGAGATAACTAAAATTGTCTCAGGGGAAGAGGAATAAGGAGCCTGTGAAAATACAATTAAATGTGATTTAGATGATCTTAAAAGCAGGCAGATATATTCAAGCAGATGACCTTTCTATGTTCTGAAACTCTTTTACATCCCTAAACTAATTTGCTTAATAATTTGATGGAAGATTTGCACTGATAACTCCAAATAAATAATTCTAATATGCCACCTCCTGGTACTCAGATTTGTAGCTGGGTTTCTACAGATAACTTTTTCCAGTCTTTCACCCTTTGCTCTCCTTTATTTCATTTCCTACTGTGAACTGATCCTGTCTCACAATTTCAATAAATCATCTGTTTGATCCTTTTTAAAGTCTTTTTGATGTATTTTGTTTATATATTACAAATATTCTCAGGTTACTCTCATTTTGTGAGAGATCTCTTGTAACAAAGTAAAACTAATAATATAGTAACCTTATCCAAAGGTGCCAATGACATTCCACATCTGTAGCATTCACCCAATTCTCTATTTTTTAAATGAATAAAAATTTTCTTTAACTCCCATTCCACATTCTATTGAAAATAAAGCAAAGAAAAACAAGTTTCTTGTAATAAATATTCATAGTCAAGCAAAACAAATTCTCTCAAAGTCTACACACATATATGTGTGTAATATATGTATTTCTCATTTTGTACTTTAATCAAGAAAATTTAAAAGAACTTAATAAAGTTATTTTATTGATTCTTAAAGTACACTAAATGTAATGATTAAAATCTATGTTAATTATTCTCTCTGGATAGATACTTAGACAAATGAAGACTAAAAAGTATATACCCTAAGAACTATCACAATTTAAACAACAGTTAGTTCAAACTACCAACTATATAAAAATCTGATCTCAAGTTCTCTAACAGCCTTCAGGACATTGCCTCTCAGGTATCTGATTCTCACTTCAGAGTTTATGTTCCTAAAAACCTAATTGGCCATCATCTATCCTTCCTGGAAACTTCATTGTTTTTGTTAGTAATGCTACTTTCTACTTTCTCATTTATTCTCTCATCTTTGACTCTTTCCTCGACTTAATTTCACTATATCCAGTGAGTTCATTGTCTTTATAATTCTTACTTTAAAATGTTCCCCAAATTTGCTCCTTTGCTCTCTCCTATTTTTTCCACTAATATCAAATAATCCATAAACTAACCACTTTAAGCTTAGGCTATTGTAACTACCTCTTATCTCCCCAACTCTGATCTCTTTCCTCTTCCAGTCTTTCCTACATCCTATTGTCTGACTCCCCATTTATTGATAACTCCAACACCCTAAAAGTCAAATTTCTATTTTATAATCTGATCCATTCTGATCTTCATTGCAGGAGGAAGAAGATGATTAACCCCATTTTTATGGTTCTAAGGAAGACACAACATGATAGCATGGTAGTACATTGGAAAGTATGCTGATTTTGAAATCAGCAATCCTGAACTTGAATCTTAGGTTCGAGACTAACTATGTAACCTTGGGAAAGTCACTCGTCTCTCCACTCATTTTTCAAGTGGGCTGCCATAAAATATCTAAGAGATCCTTTCCTATTCTCTCTGTCTCCCTTTTTATGTATTTTGACTCCCATAATAACTTTATGAAATAGGTAATATTCTTCCCATTTTACAAATGAGGAAAATAAGGTTCCAGATATTAAATAACACAAAAAATAGCAATCGATAAGTATTCAAGGTAACATTTAAATGCATTCTTTCCTTAACTCTAAATGCAGAATTAAAATCATATCATCTCTGGTGAGGTTGTAATATTTCTCAAACCTCTCATTATTTCCTCTTTCTATTCAAGGGGTTCTCTAGCACATTCTGATAACCATATAATCGCTTCCCATTGACTTTTATCCTGCAGGTTCTATTCTTCGTCCCCTCTTTGGTTCCTAGATATCCTCACGAATATATATTCTTAACACATATAATGCTATGTAACTTCCCACTTAACCCCTATTTCCCCTTTTGAATAAGGCAAACACTTAAAGAGACACAATTTAATTAAGGTTCCTATTCTACCAAACTTATATACTATCAAATGTGCCTATTTTAAATTAGGGCTACTAAGAGGCCTGTCCTGCCCCCTATATCTGGTGCTTTTCTTTGCTGATAATTGAAACAATGGCTATTATTGCTGGTTTTCATTAGCAACTGGCTATTGAAACTCTAGAAGGGAGTTTTTGCCAGTATGTCCCATCAAGTTAACTAACTATACGATATTTCAAAATTTTCCAACTTAAACTTTCTGTCTCAACATAGCACTAAAAATAATTTAGCTATACAATAATACTGATGGCAGGATAAAGGCGACTACATGGAAAATACAGAATGGAGAAACAACAGACAATCTGTTCAGGGCACTTGCTTCTTCTTTTCTCTCTTGAGCTACCCATCTGGATGTGTTATTCTAGTAACCTCATAAGCCTTATGGACAATCTGAAAAAAAATTCTAGATTAGTTATAAATGTCAAAATTAATATGCCAGGATTCATGGTTCTTCTTTTCTTCCCTTCCCCTGCTCCCTGATATACTTCTTTTCTATACATTTTTGCAGGAATATGAACTTTCTCTAGGCCCTACTAATCTCCTTTTATACTTATTCCTTAGAAAACAGAGGAGTGTTGATCTGGCACTATAGCTTTAAGTTCAAACCAAATGTGTTTTGCCCTTTGTTCAATCAGTAACTGAACCCAGACACTTATCTGCTAGGCTATATAGCTAATTCTTTCTCTGATTAAAGTCTGATTCCCAAGTAGGAATTTGGGGCTTTTCTATGTTTTTTCCTAGTTGTTGATGCTCCTGGTATCTGGGCTACCCTTAGCTATGGAGATCATAGCTAAGAGTTATCCAGCAAAGAAATCATAAATAAGGGCACATAAATGTAGAAATGTTAAAGGATTCATAAGACAATCAAACAACTTTTCTAATTCCTGTCATTTGCAATTCCGCACTCCAAAAGCATACTTCCTTTTGTCCCTTCTCCACCCACTCCACCCACTCCACTCTTGATGAATAATTCAAATTTCCCATTTTTTAGATGAGAATATCAAGACCCAGAGCAGTTGAATTCCTTAACCTAGATCATATAGAACTAATTAGTAGCAGAGCAAAAAGAAAGTGAAATTAAGAGCAGAAACTATTCTTCAGGGTTCCACTGAATATCTCAAAGAGCTAAGTTTGTTTTGGCAATGATGGGGAGTGGGAAAGAGGGGTTTCCATTCTTCATTACGTTATCACCATAAAGTAACATGGAGTCATTTTTGCAAAAGTAGACCCTCATGCTTGTTATGCACTCATTCAGGTGCCAACTTCTAGGACTTTCTTGATCCATAAATCTTCCCACCATAGTCACCAGTTGTTTGTGCCTTTTCCCTCTTGAAATTTTTGTATTATATTTATGCTTGTAAATGCAGGCACAGGTTTCCCTGCCTTCTCTCACCGGCAATGTAAGTAAGTTTCTTGAGGACAAAGATTCACTTTTTGTATCCCCAACATCTAGCACAGAGACTTGTATATACATGGAATTTACTAAAGGTATAGGGAATTGTCATAGGTCCCAACTTCTTCTAAGACAATTCTCCATCTCTGCCACCTCTCAAAATTTAGGTCATTTCCTAGGCAACCAAGAAAATCCCTGAACCTTCTAAAATAACAGAACTGTACCTGGGACCACATTCTTTGAAATGCTGTTCACTGATCAACATATTTTAGGCTCTCATTAAAATTAATCAATATCCTCATGGGTATTATCATCATCCATATATCTGATATAGTTCTTCCATTATGACGAACTTTGAAAATAATCATTAATCTTCAAGGAGTTTTCTGAGTGGCATCTACCTAGCAACAAGCTGTTCAAATTAACTATCAAAGCTGATCAAAAAAGGATCAGATTCTTTTTTAAAAATGCAGGAATTGGAATCATGGGTATAAAAATTCCTAGTATTTTCTATTTTTTCTAAGTTTGAGAGTCCCTTCCCTACTCTGCTTAGTTTTCAGCTTGCTCACCTCCTCTCTTCTCCCTTATAGACCTTTAATAGAAATAATAACATTAATATCCCACCTAACATAGGAGTCTGATGTATAGTTTCCTGGTAGGGAAGGTTGTTCAGGAATATTCAGCAAAGAAGGTGAAATCCAGGCAAGAATGTTAATGTCTCAGTGGGGTTTTTTCCCAGTGAAAAATCTGAGTCACCAGTCATTGTAATATAGTAAAGTAATCCTCATTCTCTAAATGGAACTCATATTATAATATATATATATATCCAATAGATCATATTTTCACTTAAGAGTAATATGATAATCAGAGGTTGGATTCCTGAATAAGAATATGTGATCATATCTTAGGTTTGTCTATCGCTATGCTACATAGCAGCTATAACCCTCATAAGTAAACAAATAGATCTGTTATCTCATCTGTTCCCTCCAATGATTTAGATCACAAACCATCCAGGATTATCTCTCCTGTGATACTCTTAACAGTAGGGAATAAAGAGTCCAACCAAAATACTGAAGGTCTTCTAGAAAACCTTACAATTTATCTATCAACAACAAGGGTCTCCTAAATACGTTCCTGGTCGAATCCCACTAATTTCCTCATCTTTGTTCTTTTTACTGTCATTTCTATCTCCTCTTGGAGAACATGATGTTAGAATCCAAGAGTAGTGGTTTCAATATCCTTGATGGAGATAACATATTTGCTAATTTTTTTCACAAAAATCTTTTCCACTTTATTTCTATTTGTATTTCTCCATCCATTTTCATTTTTGAGATGATGTTGCTGTCTAGTTTTTACCTCTGCTGCTTCTTTTTGCTTTCTGAGATAAAAGTCTGCAATTGTCAATTATCCTTTTTTTTACAAGAATTTATAAATTAAATTTCATTCTCATTCAGTGTGGCCTTTTGGCAACCATCTCTACCTAACAATAAAGTTCAATATTTATTGGCTAAAACACTTTCTGGGGAGTTTTGGACTCTTTGTTGAAACAATTTACATAGGTCAAACTTCTAGCTAAAATCATTGTTAATGAATGTTATTTCTATTACGTTTCCTATTTTTTATTTTCAATTACTTTTTTAATTCAAGATTGGTTATAATTATGTGCCATATTTTTTCATTATGATTATTTTCTCTCATTTTTTAAACAAATCTTGATCATAGCTCTGATGAATAAATTGCTTGTGTACAAACAACAGACTCAGGGACAACTCACTCATAAATAATAAATATTTTCCTCTTGTTAAAAAATCATCTATTTTATTCTTTTTTGTCTGATTTGTAGCTCATTATGTCCATTGCTTACCACATTTTTTTTCAAAAAAAGTATTCATCATTTAGAGGTATGAGATTTCTGTGTAAATGTATAAATTTTTATCCTGTATCAATCACTTTTCCTGAAACATACATTCTTATATATTTTCTCCTTTGTTACTTTCCTCCAGCTTTGCATTGAAGTTATCAAATATTAGCGTATATGTTGATTTGACTTATAATATCAGATCTTTATGTCATTTCTCTATCTCTTTATCCTTAACAGTTAATAATTGACACATAATCAATAATTACTTTCATGGTAGTCTTTTTTTTTTTTGCAAATAACTGTTATTAAGTCCAGTAACTCATGATGACTAGAGGTGCATGAAATAATATTTCTTAGATATTCTGAAATCCATAAAAAATCACTCTGCAGTTTCCTTTCTTTGTCTCAACAAGTAGTACCTCAGAGACCAAGTCCTTTTTTAAAGAATCCATTTGGTTTGTGGAAAAGTATATGATTAGTAGGCCACTCACATAGTTACGAAAAAAATTGTCACAGCCGCTCTTAAATTGAAGGCTAATTTTAAATAGCGCTCATTCCTGTAAAGCCCTCTTCTGTTTCAAGGATAATGATGATGTTTTTAGAATAGCAACAACTTGACTGTTTATCTCTAAAAGTGAAATCCTTGTCCAATAACGAATGAAGAGACATATTGCTTGAGGAACTGCATCATTTCAATGTGGTCAGAAGAAAGGAAATTGTAGTCAAATAGAAAGATGACTCAAATCCCCTATAATAATTTAAATAGAAAAAATATTGTCCCACTAATAACTATAGAGAGAACCAGCCTCAGAACTTTTGACATATGATGGCTGTGTGATTCTGGGTCAGTGATTTAAGCTCTCAGAGCTCTAGACAATGTTAGAGGATAGGTTCTGAAGAAGGTATTGGGGCAGCTAGGTGGTGCAGTGGATAGAGTATCAGCTCTGGAGTCAGGAGGACCTGAGTTCAAATGTGGCCTCAAACACTTAATAATTACCTAGCTGTGTGACCTTGGGCAAGTAACTTAATCCCATTGCCTTGCAAAAAAACAAAAAAACCCCAAGAAGGTATTGACTTTATTAGTGGACAGAATTTCCTCTATGGTAGCTTCCTAGCACAATAAAACCATCAATAAATGTGTTTACAGAACATAAAACTATAACCATGTAACAATAATTTTGTTGAAAGATTAATACGTTAGCTATACCTTTTTGATCCTTTAAAGATGTTTCATGTCTTCATTGTGGGAATTCCTTATACTATAACAAGTTGCCTATAAGTTTACAAACGTTTTAACAGTAACAATTATTGAAAAACCTAAATACCATTGTTACGAAGTTTGTAAACCTACAATCAACTTACTTATCAGTCTCTTCAAACTTAGCATTTGTCCTTGGATGAGAGATATATAAGCCTATTGCTAGGCTCCTACTTAGGACCTAGGGGGTGACTAGGTGGTTCAATGGATTGAGAAGAGGGGTCTGAAATTAGGAAGACCCAGGTTTAAATCTGACCCCAGATACTTATGAGGTAGGGCATTCAACTTAGCTCTGTGTCTGCCTTAATTTTCTCCACTGTAAAATGAGGTTGTTGTGAGGATCAAATAATATTTGTAAAGTGACCCAGTGACCAGCAAACAATAGGTGCTTAATTAATGTCCCATCAGACCCCACATTCCACCACATATACTTCCTGAAGTCCTTCTAGTTTAATAGTACTTGGACAATTTGGCCTCCTTTGGAATTTTCTAGAAACCAAGAATCACAATCAGAACATAAAGAAGCCTGGAGTAGGACTGCAGTGGAGAAGCTAGGATGAATTGATTAAGCATTTATTAGGTGCTATTGTAACACAAGCAGTTCCTCCTATACTATAGCCACAGTGAAAAAGCTAAGACAATCTCTTCCCTCAAGAAACTTAGATCGTAATTCAGTTAGCAAAATTTAAAAAAGATAATAATAGCCAGGGAAGGCAAGGAAACCACAGAGGTTGGTGAATGGAATTGTATGGGAGTACAAGTCCAAGACCTTTTGAGTAGTATTGATTATGGTAGTTGGACATAACTGGGTGGCATGTGAAACATGGTCTGGACCAAGGTCATTACATACAGTGGATAACATGAATTTTCCTTTAAACATGATTATGAGCTGTTAACTACAATAGACATTAAACATGATTGATAATATTCTTATCTTCTACAATTGAATTTTGGAGTGCTTCTTTAAAACTGCTTCATAATTTTAAAAAAGTGGAGGGAAATGCTACTGCTCCAAATAAAAGGATATATTTTTCATTTTTAATTGGGTGGTTGCCTAAAGTTTCTCTAAAGCTACATAGGAATGTTTGAAGTGAATTTTTTTTTGACTCAGTAAAACAAGAAAAGAGAAAACCCACTGACCTTAAAGCTTCTTTAAAAACAAATTGAGTGAGTCCTTCTCCAATCCTGTACCTACTGATTAGCAAACCAACTCTTAGGGACAAGTCTGACTCTTGTCAGTTTAGGTTAGAAATGTTGAAGCAGGGGCAGCTAGGTGGATAGAGTACCAGCCCTGGAGTCAGGAGGACCTGAGTTCAAATTCAACCTCAGACGATCAATTATGACCTAGCTGTATGATCTTGGGCAAGTCACTTATCCCCATTGCCTTGCAAAAAAGATAGAAATGTTGAAGAAATAAAAGGAAGATTTCTTATGCAGAGAATAGAAAGGATTTTCAGTGAGTATACTGATAGCTAGTGGTCAGCCAATACATCTAATTAGATGGGCCAATAGGCTGTGACTCTGAAACCTCAGGATAGCAACCAAATCTGAAAGGTCAAGACCTCATGTGGATCATCCTGTGACCAGGAAGCCAGGTCAATATGACCAGAGGCTAAAAAGATATTGCCAAGTTCTTTGAGCCTTAAAAACCTTCCCTAGCCAATCTGCCTCCCTATTAAAGACAGTTTTGTCAGCCTTTCAGGGAAAAGCTAGTCTCACTCACGATGAGGGGCAAAGGAATAATTGAAAAATATTGGTCCTGTCACAATATCCAACATAGTATGAGCTAGAAGAGTGAGCAGAAAAATTTCCTAAAATCCTATCATCTAGATTTCGAAGGGACCTTAAACTTGTATTCCAAATCCTTCTTTTTTCCCAGGTGAGAAAATGTAAACTGGAATCAGGGTAAAAGCAACGGACTGACTATAAATATGAAACACTCACCTAGTATGGGATATCTGATCACCTCAATTGATCTCTTCCCTCCTTTGTCTTTTGGAAGTTCATATAGATAGAAAATTTCACCAGGAGAATTTCTAGAGGAAAATTACTGCAGAGAGAGGAAGCTGTTTGACAGCCCTGAAGCTCTGTCAATAGGCTTATCCCTTATCCTCAATAAATGTGAGTGCATGTCTGTACCCCCTTCATCATTCTTTTTCCTCCTGACTGGTAAGGGAGCAAATAAAGGTAATAGATAATTTTACAATTTGTAGATGTACCTATTCTCAAACTATCATATTTTTTCTAAACACACTAGTAGATGAACAGCTATTCAAGGACACAATCTCTGAGTGTTAATAAAGTGCCCTACAATTTTTTTTGTTTTTGCAAGGGTTAAATGACTTGTCCAAGGTCACACAGGTAATTATTAAGTGTCTGAGGTCGGATTTGAACTAGCCACCCCCGAGCCATCCTACAATTGAGGGGAAATGATAATAGACTGCCTCCAAATAAAAGCTTGTACTTTTTCATTTCAATTGGCACTTTCCCTATTATTGTAACTTAAACTGTCAGAGCATTCACTGTTCCACATGTTCATCATTCATTCTTGACAACTGTGATGAGAACTGCTATTAAATATCAAATAAAGTTCTGTCAATCAGGTAACAAATTACGTTCATATGCACTTCTACTACACTAACACAAGTGATTCTATTTGTGTTAGCAGAATCTACAGATAACCTGTTGTTTTTCTTAATCTCTTATATTGTGACAATGCTAATATCCTATAGTTTCTAAAGACTACCATTATTTTATAAGTCAAGGATTCCAATGGATGATGTTTTTGGTTTGTTTGTTTGTTGATGAGGCAAGTGTCTGAGGTTTAATTTGAACTCAGATCCTTCTGACTCCAGGACTGATGCTCTATCCTTTACACTACCTAGCTGCCTCTCTAATGGAGTTTTAAATGGCATTCATTTGTTTCCATGAGCAGGTAAAAATTAAAGGGATTAGCAAAAAAGATAACAGAAAATAATGCTGAATTCTAAAATGTCCAGCAAATTCCATGGGAAGTAGGAAAAAGCTTTCACTAGACCATATAGATATTTTTTACACATTGCCTTTACTAAACTTAGAGCAGCACCTCAATTTATCTTGTGAGTGGGTACTGTCTCCAATGGTATGTGCTTCAACTCCAGACATAATTTTTCATTTTGATCATCCTAAACTCTATACTCCATATGTAATATACGCATAGATATATAAATGATAGGTAGATAATGGACAGCTAGATAGCTAGATAGCGAGAGAGAGAGAGAGAGAGAGAGAGAGAGAGAGAGAGAGAGAGAGAGAGAGAGATGATAGATGGATGGATAATTATATCTTTATCAAGAGTTTGTTAAGGGCTAGTCCTTTTAAAACCTGGGCAAATAAAGTTTAGTGGTGGAAGAAGCATGTTTCAGAAGGGAGGTCTCATGCAACAAAGGACAATCCTTGTAGATACTTAAGACTCTAAGAAGCAGAGTTGAGGAGAAAGAACTTGGCTCTAGGCTTGGAGGGCAGCCTATGCATAAATATAAATACAAAAAGTGATATTCTGTGAAATGAAATAAGAAGACTAACTTAGTTAACCCACAGAAAACATGAAGAGAGGCAGTGTTTATAAAGCAAGAAAAGGAGGTTGGAACCAGTTGTAAAGTGTTTAAATTCCAAATGTTGCATTGTTTGCATTTGCTACTGGAGGTAATGAGTCACTAAAGTAATAATGATTGAGATAATCAGACATTTTCTTAGGATGATCCAACCATCACTTGAAGACTTTTAGCAATCAAGACATCATTACTTCCTAAAACAGTTCATTTCATTTTTGTAGTTTTCAACATTAGGAAGGTGGTTATTTTTTTCTCAAAGGAACCCCCAAATCTTCCTACCAGTAACTTCCACTCATTGGTGCTAGTTTCTGTTCTCTGAGGATAAAAATGAGGTTGTTTCCTTTTCCAAATGACAACTTCTAGAATACATGAAGTCAGTTTTTTACAGATAAGTCATTTTTTACAGATTAAATAGCCCTAGTCCCTAGATAGAACTTCATTAGGGATGGTTTCAAGTCCTGTCACCATGATTACTACCCTACTTTGGTTATACACTATTTTATCTATATTCCTTCTAAACTGTGACATCTGGAACTATAAATAATATTGTAGTCTTCATAAGACTGCAGAAGTCAGAGTAAAGAGGCACTTTTTATTGCATACTCTTCAAAAATAATCAATATATATATATATATATATATATATATATATATATATATAAAATCTTATTGGTGCAAGTATTCCTATATTGATGCTTATATTCAAATCCATGCCTGTTGGTGTAATTCATGCCTATTTTCCTCCATAATTTTACCTCAACCAATGCTTTGGAGGCTTTCTTCATTTGCTTTGAACATTTTAATGATACCCATATCAAGCACTCTCCTGATGTATGGATACTATGTCTTTATTAATTCAATGATTTTTGCAGTAGAGAGGAATTGGGTTTGACTGCCCCTTCAAAAACTCATGAGTCATTTTTACATGGATTGAAACAAAATTCTAACTACCCCCATTTTATTCTTGTGCATTTGATTTTTTTAATATGAGTAAAGAACTTTATATCTATCCCTATTAAATTCCATTTTGCTGACTTTAAGCTCCTGTACCAGAAGTTGAAATATTTCAGATTCCAGTTCCATGAACTACTGTATTACCTTTTTTTCCCCCTCTACCTTCATTTTACCTCTATCTTTTATCACATTTTGGAATGACAGTTTACTTAAACTGAGAGGGAAAAAATATTACTGACTTAAAAGTATAAAATTTGTTAAGCTACCTTTTAAGATATTCTGCTTTGCTATCATGTGGTGCTATTTTAAGGGAAGGTGTTTTTTAAATGATTTTTTAAAAATAAAATGCCCTGAATTTGGGAAACAATCTCCTTTCCTTACCACTACTTGTTGAAAAAAATACATTAAAACCTTTGTAACAAGTCATTTAATATAACATAAAGTTTCCATATACACATATATACACTATGTATAAACAGATTATATATACAGATATATAAAGTATTTATCCTCTTTTTAATTTATTTTTTAATGAACAAAAATCCATTTTCTTTCCTTCCTACTACTTGTTGAAAAAATACATTAAAACCTTTGTAACAAGTCATTTAATATAACATAAAGTTTCCATATACACATATATACACTATGTATAAACAGATTATATATACAGATATATGAAGTATTTAGCCTCTTTTTAATTTATTTTTTAATGAACAAAAATCCATTTTCTTTCCTTCCCACTACTTGTTGAAAAAATACATAAAACCTTTGTAACAAATCATTTAATATAACCTAAAGTTTCCATTGGTCGCTAATTGGAATAACCTTGGTTGGAATGGCAAGAGAACTACATGAATATTATTCATTATTCAAATAGCAGTGTACAATCACCATGTCATCTATAAATATTATCCCTATGTTAGAAATAGTTTGGCCAATACAAAAGTCAGCAAAAAGTAAATAGATTGTGAATTAACATACCACGCACACTTCTGATAGATTTCCAAGCACAAACATGATTTTAAATTTGGCAGCAAAAAAAAAAAAAAATGTAGCCAGACACATTCATAAACCTGTTAGCAGACCAATTCTGCTTAGCTTCAGGAAAAAAAAGTCCTAGCTCAAGGCATTACCATATTAATTGGTTATCTGTCAAAACTACAGAATGAAGATGTTCTCTGTTATTCTGCCTTTAATCCTTAAGAGACAACTAATGGTATTCTAAATTATAATTACAATACTCACGGTTGCCGCTTGCTCTATTACCCCTCTGTCCAACTGAATTTTCAGGCTCCTTGTATGGGAACTGAAGAGTAGTATCTAAAGTTCTGAAGCCTTCTTTAAGAGAATGATGCTTATAGTACTCAACGAGTTCCTTTCAGAAGAAAAAAAAGGCACCAAAGATGATTTAAATAAGGGTAATTTTGTTCTCGGTCAATTCAACTTCTCAGACACACAATTATGTGCTTTATAAAGATAATCTCTACAATGCAAACTCTTCATAAATACAGAGAAGAGTAAGTGAATGATAATCTCTCCCCAGCTGCAAGGATGTGCCTGATACCTACCCAGGACCAGTTCCGGCTCTTCCAACCATAATGGGAGACCCAACCTCCTCCCCATTGCTAATGAATACAGCGGATCCCATTATTTGACAATGGGATAGAGTGCATGAGCAGAAGTTACACCAATTTTCTCTTTCAACATAGTAATTACTGTTCTTCTTTATTAAATACTTTTTTCCTCTAAATATACATAAAAGGATACAGCTGCTTGCTAACTATATCTGTTCCAAGTTTCCTATGTTTTCTCCTAAAAGTCAGGAGAGAAAAGAAATCTCATTCCCAAATGCACCAAATCAAAGCTTAAGAAATGCTCTTCTGACATCATCCTTAGAGTCCTGAAGAGAACATCTTAGAATATTTTATAACACCTATGCACCATAATTTTCTTGGGGTCAAAGATACAACTGCTTCAGATTTTCTTTTAGAAGTGAAATTTTAAGTATATCTGAAGCCTAAAATTCAGACATTCCTAATAGTAGTTTTCATACTGAAATTCTCAGGGAATCCCCAAACGTCCCACTAGAAATCTTGATAGAAATCACTCCTGGCCTAATTGAAACAGCATTGTATTGTGAGTTAACTAATATTTTCAGGGAAATTCATCTTATTGGATCATCATTACATCTACATATAACCCAAGGAATATACAAATAATTGAAAGAAAATCAAAGGAAAACCTCTTTTGATTTCATGATTTCATTCCATAATTGCAATAAATACCATGAATACAATAAATTCTCTAAGAGGGAAGGCAACTAATATACTAGAAACATGACTTTGTCATTTTCTCAGTGTTCAACAAACAATCAAGCCAAAGAATAACCTCAAAGAAGAAAAAACAATAGTCACTTCAATAGTTTTAAGATCAAACTTAAAATTAGTTAAGCTGATCTGTGCCAGTCCATCAATGTTCAGAACTGTCTTCATAGATGTCCATTATCATCATCACCATGCAATTAAATTGGAAGGAACTTGGGAGGTCATTTAATAAAAATCTACTACATAATATGGAAATTCTATCTATGATAACCAACATCTAAAGGATAGGAAGGCACTCAAGTCAATCAAGCAGTCCATTCCATTTTGAGCAAGTTTAGTTATTCATTTTTTTAAATGAACTTACACCTCCATTCAGTTGATTCTGCTTTCATTCTTTGAATTAGCACAAAATAAGCCCTCTACTGACACTACTCTGGATTAGGAATATGGTTTTAGGGCATGTATACACAATTACCTATAAGTGTTTTTGCATATACAACTGTGGATTAGGTATTAATTTATGTATGCTTATACATATATATGCATGAATGTGTTTACACACATGTATATTTGCATACATGTATCTGTATACACAGATACAAGTGTGTATAGTGACAAATATAATAAAGTATGTATTGCAAAAACTGAGCTCAAGATTTGAGCTCATTCCATATGTATCCACAAATTTGCATATATAAAAGATGTGCATTTGTATATATATATTCTTTTATGTAGAAATGATGAAAATATATACACATATGCACACTATGTATAAATATATTATATACACAGATATATAAAGGATATATCCTCTTTATTTATTAATTTTTTTAATGAACAAAAAGCCTATTTTCTTTCCTTGCTACTACTTGTTGAAAAAAATACATGAAACCTTGGTAACAAATATTCATAATTGATCAAAATAAATTTCTGCATCTATCATGTCCCCCCCCCAAAAAAAAACCAAATAGTTCTTATTCTGTCCTGCATTCTTCAGCTCTGTGTCAGAGGGTAGATAATATGCTTTATCTTTGGTCCTCTGGAATCATCCTCTTCAAAGTAATTTCAATGATTCAGAATATAAAAAGTGAAGCTTCACTAAAGTTTTTGTTTCTTCTAATACATTACAAAAGGGATCCTGAGAAATAAACTCTAATTTGATTTTAATATTGTCCTTTACTCAAATCCAAATAGGACACCAACTTCTTCTTTTGAACAGCACTTATAAGAGCATCCCGTTGCTGATTCATAAGATGACTCCAAAGTATTGTTACTACATATTTATAATTTGAAAATAAAACAGATTCAGGATTCTATGATTTTTTGAATAGAAAAAAATGACAAAGCAAACCTGAAACCCATTACCACATTTATCTTAAATGTATTAATTACAGACTATAGGGTATTAGAAATTTATTAGAAGAACTGAGCTCAACATCATCCACTCCCTGGAATAATGGAACTTTGGATCTGGAATCAACCTTAAGATAGCTGATGGCTATATGACTGTGATGTATATTCACATTCCTTGACTCACTTAATTTTTAACCTAGAAAACCCATGTGCAGTATAATTCCAACATTATTAGGATATTGGAACAGCACAGATTAGAAAACTGACATAGTCAATTTAAGTGACTCACCTTTGGTCATACAACTAGCTTAGTAGAAAAGGGATTATTTCATTTAATGCAATTTAATTCCTTATATCTATCACAATATGTGTCAGACACTGACTAAAATAAAATCTTTTGGATTAATTGATTGATAGATCTAAGGTCTGTCTACTTCCTGTCCTATGTTCCTTCCATAATACTATACAGCCCCTGTGACCTGGGGCAATGAATGCATTTCACTGACTCACAGTTTCTTCATCTGCAAAATGAAGAGTTGTACCAAGTGACATATAAGGTAGTTTTCTTCTTAGTCTGAATCGATAAACCCAAGATATTTCAAGTCTATCTATAAATGTATTTGACATACATACAATAAATTTTTTCATATGCAATTAGTTGGGTAAAAATAAACCTTTGGATCTCCTTGGATCTATATCTATTTTTGACTCTGGGTCTCAGTGTAACAGATACTTGTCTTAACAATCACTGTTTTCTAGATACTATAAATAATAAACAAACTAACAAAACAAAAAATCAGACCTTTATTATCTCATGTGACTCATATCTCATTTTTTAAAAATTAGTGAGAAGCAATCACTCTAGTCACCAAGGTAACAGACAATGGAGATGGCTTATAAACACTACTTGGACCTGGATTTTTCTATAACAACTGGAGTAATATTAATATGTGTGTAATAGAATCAGGAACTTTTCTGGAATCAACTAAGGAAAAAAACCTAAAAGCCCCCAAAGATTCTGACAACACATTTGACATCAAAACATTAAAAAAAATCATAGAAATCATCCAAGACCTTGAAAAGAAAGTATTTTTTTTAATAGAAGGCTAATTTACCTTCTCTTCTATACCTGCTCTCTGTGGGAGAATTTCTCTTTGAGCTAAATATTGGAAAGGAAGTCTAGATGTGTGTTTGACTTTTGCCATTCTTCCCAAATTGCAATTCAACTTTCTGGTCATTACATAGCCTTCAAACTAAAGAATAGTGATGATGAGAATGGTGATGATGATATATATTTCTTTGATATTTACAAAGCACTTTTTCTACATGTTGTCTCATTTGATCCTCACAACTTGCTACTTTGGGAGATAGGTGCTATTAATAATTTGAATTTTACAGATAATAAAACTGAGGTATGGTAATGGTCATTTATGTGCTGCTTTATCATTTGTGAAATGTTTTAAATACTTTGAATCTTTTGAATCTTGCAACAACCCTTGGTTGTTGAATAGAAGCTAGATAATACGGGTGGGCAGCAAGGAGGTACAATGGATAAAGTGGCAGACCTGGAATGAGAGAGAATCATCTTTGTGAGTTCAAACCTGGCCTCAAACACTTACTATCTGTGTGACCCTAAGCAAGTCACTTAACCCTTTTTGCTTCATATTTTCTTATCCATGAAATGATTTAGAGAAGGAAGTGACAAACCACTTGAAAACAAAAATAAACAAAAAAAACCCAAAAGGGATCACAAAGAATCAGACAAACTGAAGATAACTGACTAGGTCATAAAGATATTATTATCTCTATTTTACTCTCATAATGCCTACAACTCATAATGTATGACCTTTGACATTTATTACCTGTATAACTTTGGGCATGTTTCCTTTTTATGGGATAGTTTTTTATTGTTGTTGTTTTGTTTTTTTAGGTTTTTGCAAGGCAAATGGGGTTAAGTGGCTTGCCCAAGGCCACCCAGCTAGGTAATTATTAACTGTCTGAGACCGGATTTGAACCCAAGTACTCCTGACTCCAAGGCCAGTGCTTTATCCATTGCGCCACCTAGCCACCCCAACACTTCTTTTTGTGTAAAACATCTTATTTATCTATCTATCTATCTATCTATCTATCTATCTATCTATCTATCTATTTATTTATGTTTTTAGATTTTTCAAGGCAATGGGGTTAAATGGCTTACCCAAGGCCAGACAGCTAGGTAATTATTAGCTGCCTGAGGCCGGATTTGAACCCAGGTACTCCTGACTCTAAGGCCAGTGCTCTATCCACTGTGCCACCTAGCTACCCACCATGTTTCTTAATCTCCTTGTACCTTAGTTTCATCATCTGAAAATTGAGGGGTTTGGATGAAATTACCTCCAGGGCATCTTCTAGTACAAGAACTAAGATCCTAGGATACCATGTCCCAAGTCCTCCTGACTCCAAGGCCAGTGCTTTATCCATTGCGCCACCTAGCCACCCCAACACTTCTTTTTGTGTAAAACAGCTTATTTATCTATCTATCTATTTATTTATGTTTTTAGATTTTTCAAGGCAATGGGGTTAAATGGCTTACCCAAGGCCACACAGCTAGGTAATTATTAGCTGCCTGAGGCCGGATTTGAACCCAGGTACTCCTGACTCTAAGGCCAGTGCTCTATCCATTGTGCCACCTAGCCACCCACCATGTTTCTTAATCTCCTTGTACCTTAGTTTCATCATCTGAAAATTGAGGGGTTTGGATGAAATTACCTCCAGGGCATCTTCTAGTACAAGAACTAAGATCCTAGGATACCATGTACTACTTCTCTGGCATAGATGAATAAATAGGAAATGATGGGCAAGACTTTCCAGACTCTAAGATTTTTTTTCTTTTTTAACTTTTGAGCAAGGCTGAATGGCAAATCCTTTATGATCACTCTTATTTTATAGATGAAGTTGTTGAGGGAGTTGCAGAGTCTTGACCAAGATCAAAAATACATTAACCATCCAGACTGTGATTGAAATCAGTTCTTAGCCCATTATTCTATATGTAGAACTCTCCCTATGAAAGATAGCATACAAAAATGGTGGGAAATAAACTTATGTTTCTTTCTGCATTTCTTATTAACTGTAATGTTGGAGTTGCTCTAAAATCCCAAAGGAGAGATCGCCCTTAGAGAAGATTGTTCTGTCAAGTCAGGGAAACCCGTGAAAGAGAAGAGTCCCTTCTTGTATCCTAAACTGTTTAAGTCACTTTTAATTACAATATTTTCAGTATCAACAGTACATCCAGGAGTAAATGAATTAAATTAAATTTAAAAATAGATTTAATTTTTAAAGTGTATTAAATATACATGCATATATACATATACATGTCTAGGATTAGAGAAAAAGGCATAAAACCTACCATATGTGTTTATATTATCAGTACAACTCATTTTTGATCTGTGATTTTAGCTTTTCAGTACTTTTTCAATAGCAAACGTTTTTAAACTCTGAGTTTCTGCTGCTTCCTATTTCAGTGAATGAGTTTTATGCAGATGGAGCCCTATCACATGCCCATTAATCCACATCAACCCTGCACGACCAACTTTATAATAGGCAACCTTGGATGGTGACTTATCTTTCTTGAGTTGAATCTAATCAGCAGAAAGCAGATATTGATTGGCCCTTTCCAGTGGTGCTTCCTTTCATCCTCTTGGTTTGTCTCCTCTGATGGGAGGTTGTTTTTTTTATTTTTTAAAACTTTCAAAGCCTGCTCTCTTAGCAGTCAACTTTAGCCCTGCAGCTTTCTTTCATACCTATATTAGCTACAAGGTAGAGATACCTCATTACTATCCAAGGAAATTCTCCAGGCTACAGCTCAAGCTGATACATCTGGCAGCGATGTAGAGACTCCCCACTCATGCTTTTCTCATCTTCCAGCTGGGCTACTGTCATCCATTATTTGTGATTCCACTTGCCATCACCCTCAAGTGTTTGCTTTCTTTTCAGAACTTCAACTGCTAGAAACCTTATTGGGGTCCAGATTCTCAGAGGAAACCTAAGTCAATTCCAGCAGTTAAAGATGCTAGAATCTGGCTGCTGATTCAGAACTGATGTAATATTTCAAAACATATCATTTGCTTCCTATCTTTACTCTCTGAGTTAAGACCATGACATATTTGCCCACAAACTTTTCCACACATTCTTTTCACTTTTGTTTACAAATAAAATAAATACTGCCCCTTTGCTTTAAGAAATTAGACTTTAAAAAAATCATTAAATATTGACAGACTATCAAGACAATGAGACAAACAAATAGAAAGACAGAAGACAGAGATAGATAGATAGATAGATAGATAGATAGATAGATAGATAGATAGATAGATAGAAGGGAGGAAAGGAGGAAAGGAGGAAGGAGGAAGGAAAGAGGAAGGGAGGAAGGAAGGAAGAGCATTCCTCAGAAGTCCATAATTGGTATAGACTTTAAATCTTATTTCAAAGTGCTTTAGAAATTTTCTGGAAGGATGTTGTGTAAGTATCATTTAATTGTTGTTTCATTGAAAGGTATATTAAATGAGCAAACCCATAATGATGCAATGAGGACTACTTAGCACAATATGAAAAAAAGAAACTGAAGAATTTTCTCCAATTGCTTAGCACTACAGAATAAACCTGTCTCAATTTGAAAGTGGTATTATTAGGAATTCATTTCTAAAAGAAGATTTGGAATCTTATCTCTGTTTTTCTCACTCAAATATACATTCATAAACTGTTAGTGATACTACCCAATAATGTAGCAAAACAGCTTTCTGTAGTACTCTAAGGCTTACAAATAATTTTTCCCCCTCCCAACAATCCTTCGAAGTTGTTGCTGAAATAATTATAGTGATGTAACTCCTTAGCTTGAAAAACAGCACGGTACTGTGGAAAGAATTCTGGATCTGGGCTCAGGGTCTGGGATCTTTGGCTCCCATATTACCTATGTGGTCATGAATGTCATTCAACTTCTAGGGACTTCAATTCATTCATTTTAACATCCAAAAATTCATTCTTTTTTTTGTGTTCATTCATTATTTCTTTTTTCTGGAGGCTATCAGGTTAAGTAACTTGCTCAGGGTTACATAACTAAGAAGGTGAATTTGAACTCAGGTTCCAGGGTCCGTGTTCAACTAGGAGCCTTCTTTCCTACTGTATTCACAGTACTCCCTTCAGATTTCAATCATTTCTAACATTCTCTGATATTATGAACTGATTAAGGTTGAGAAGAGCACATGAAATGAAAAAGAAAAATAGATTGAAGTTGACTGTGAATTAATGGCATGTTTTAGACAATTAAATTCAAAAATCCAAATGACCCCCTGAGTTTCCATTGGAGGCACTAAAGCTAGGTCTTCAAGAACAATTAGGATTTCACTAGATGAAGGAGTAGGGAGAGAACATTTCAGATAGAGGTCCCAGAAATGTCTCAGAAGCAGCAAAGTATGGGGCATGTTCATCTGAATAATCCAATTTAGCAAGACCATCAAAAACTTTAAAAGACATAGTATGAGATATGGAAGCAAAGATAGACAGGAGCTGAAAGTATGGAAAGTCTTGGAATGTTAGATTATGAAACTTGCAGAAGATAGCTAGAGGGCAGATTGGAGATGAGAGATTGGTCAAGAGACCATTTCTGTGGTCTAAGAGAATGGAAGTCAGCATGGCATAGAAAAAGTAACTGATCTGAACAGTAATTATTATAAGAACTGACCCAGCTCTGCCATTCATTAGCTCTGTTTGACATAGGGAAAGTAATTTCATAATTCTAGACCTCTATTTCCTCATCTATAAAGTGAGGGGGGGTTCAATTAGACAACTTCTAAGATTGCTTTCAGCTCTAAGGTTTTGATAGTTCAAACCAGGTTTATATTATTCCTGGTCAAGTTCAATTTTAGAGAGCTTCTCAGGAACTTGGATGACCACTGCTCAAGGAGATTGTTCAAGGGACTCTATTGAGATCTAGGTTGGGTTAGGTGGCTTCTAAAGACCTATCTGATATTCTCTGGCTTAAATGTTATGAGTCAATAAAACATTGAAGTGGAGATTCCCCATAGGCAGCAAAATTATTTCCTGACCTCAGGGCAGGATCACCAGGAGAAGGAGTTAAGAAGGAAGAGTTTACAATCTTTCTAATCATATTTTGCCAAAGCTATAAATAAAAACAGTATACAATCCATAAGTATAAACCTACTAAAAGTAGCATAGTGCAAAGAAATGGCACGAGACCCAAAATAATGGAAACCAGTTTTCTAGATTTTGCTTTACTATTAACTACTAATCTCTATGAACTCACTGATTTCTCATTTTAACACTGCCACCACTTTGGTTCAAGCCCTCATCACTTCACATTTAGATTACTGCAATAGTCTGCTGGTTGGTTTCTCTTTCTCACATTTTTCCTCATTCCAATCCATCCTCCAGTCAGCTAACAAATTGATCTACTTATGACCTAAATCTGACACACCCCTTTGCAAAAAACTCCAGTAGCTTCCTAATTGCCTTCAAGATCAAATATAAAATATTAATTTTTAAAGACCTCCATAACCTGTTCCCTTTATAATTTTTCCAGTCTTCTTTCCCTTTACATTAGTCCTCATTCCCACTGCCACATACTTTTTGAATTACTCTGTAACCAGTGACACAAACCTCCTTGATATTGCTCAAATAGAATACTCTGTTTCCAGACCATCCCTTATGCCTGGAACTATCTCCCTATTCATCTATAGTTTCTGGCTTTTTGACTTTTTAAAGATTCAATTAAAGTTCTTGCTTCTCCAAGAAGCCTTTCCCAATCCTCCTTAACTTTAGTGAGTTCCCTGAGATTTAAGCTAAATGGATACTGTTTGAACTTTAATATTTGACTTCCTTGAAAGCAAGAAGTGTCTTTAACCTTTCTTTGTATCTTTACACATCTGGTGCAATCTTTAGGCAGCCTGATCTATGTCTGGCCACTGGACCCAGATGACTCTACAGGAGAAAGTAAGGCTGGTGCCTTTGCACAGCAATCCTTCACTTAAATCCAATTCACTGGCAAGTCACAGTATCACCATGGTCCTCTTTGAGAACAAAGAACAAATAATAATTTCCTATTCAGTCAGCCAATAAACATTTATGAAGAGTCTACCATGTGCCTTAATAGCAACATTGCAAGATGATAACTATGATAGACTTAGCTCTCCTCAGCAGTATAATGATCTAAGACAATTCTAAAGGATCTGTGATGGAAAATGCCATCCACACCCAGAGAAAGAACCATAGGATTTGAATGAAGACCAAAGCATACTATTTTCTAATTTTAAATTTTTTATGCTTTATGCTTTTTCTCCTTTTGTTCTGATTATTCTTTCATGGCATGACTAAGATGAAAATATGTTTAACATAGTTGTACATGTATAACCTTTATCAAATTATTCACTATCAAGGGAAAGGGGGAGAGAGAGAAGGAAGAAAGGGGGAAAAGTATGGAATTCAAGATCTTATCATAAAATGACTGTTGAAAATTATTTTTGCATGTAGCTGGAAAAATCCATATGTTTCCAAAGAGCCTATTATGTCCCAGGTACTATGCTAAACATTGCGAATACAAAAAGAAAGTCCCAGACCTCAGTGAGCTTACAATTTAATGGGGGCAAACTGGACTTAAGAACTTTAAAAATGTCTGTGGACTGAATAACCATTTATGTGAATATGGTCATCTACCTTTGGAACTGAATTTTCCTCATCTATTAAGTTACAGAACTGGATGACTAATGTAATATACACATTGATCATAACTCAGAGGATTATATATAGAGAGGACTATATAAGATCATAGACAGAGTTAGAAGGGACTTTAAATTCTTTCAAGATACTTTTTGTCCTTTAAACTCTTCATAGTCTGGTTCTTTCCTCTCTTTCCAGTTTTCTTTTCTCAGCTTCATCCACTCTTCAATATAGTAGCACCAACCTCTTTGCACTTCTTCCAATATAACCCTTCCTCTCCCAATTTCATATGTTTGTATTGAATATTCCCCATGCCTATAAAGCTGCCTTCTTACCTCCATTCTTTGGTTTTCCTGGCTGTCTTCAAGATTCAACTTAAATCTCATCTTTTGCAAGTCTTTCTCCCCCTCCCCCACCTCAACCTCCCCTCAACATACAAATGCCTTCCCCTCTAGAAATACTTTCAATTTTTGTTGTTGTTCAGTCATTTCAGTCATGTCTGACTCTTCACATGTGAGGTTTTCTTGATAGAGATGCTGGAGTGGTTTTCCAGCTCCTTTTACAGATGAAGAAACTGAGGCAAACAGGCTTAAGAGAGTGCCCACGATAAGACAGGGAGTAAGTTTCTAGGCCAGATTTGAACCCAGGAAAATAATTCTGCCTGACTCCAGGCCTGGTTGTTCTGCACCATGGTATCATCTAGTTGGCCTACTTTTCATCTATTCTGTATATATTTTATATGCACCTAGTTACTTACATATTATCACTCTCACTAGCAAGGAATGTCCTTATTTTTGTCTTTCTTTGTATACTTAGTACTTAACATAATAGTTATAGTTAAGCATATAAATCAAATAAAATATTTAATAAAAGTTTATTGACCGACTAATCCAAACCTCTCATTTCCTGTGTCATACAAGAGAAATCCATGTCCAAATAGTCCAAGTTCACCCAGATAATAAATGGCAGATCTGAACCCTCGTCCTCCATTAAATCTTCTATTCATTTTATAGAAACCAAATTGACCTTTAAGGTCGCATCCATCTCTGGCATTCTTTGTTCTAGGAACTGAAGAGGATGGAATAGAATGCACAGGATGCTTTAAGACAGAAACAGATTGAAAATGCATTGCAAATTAATGGTATGCCCCAAATATTTGCTCAACAGTTTTTTTCTTTTAATTCTGTTCTTCCCATAAACATTCTGTGAAGCCGAACCTTGAAATATGACTGAGCCCATTGCAAAGTAATAGATGTTTCTCCTTTAATAACTTTTCAGGATGTCAAACTTCTGGGAAGGCAAAGAATTAACATTGAAACTGCACTGCACATTGAAAGAAAGAACCTAATCAATGCTTACCATTAAACTTTTAAATCTCCTATTTTCTGCTATGTGGAAAAAGCCATCTCTTGTTAAAATCTTGATGTGTTTTGCTTCATTATTGTACCTGTGGGCAATGCATAACTTATGAATATAAATGTGTTTTTAATCAGCCCAGATCAATAATTACCAGAGGGCATGCCCCAATAACATTACAAGAATTAATTCCAAAGACAAAATGTATACCTATGCCAATACATTGTTGACAGCTAATTAACAAAATACATTTACTAGAATATGGTTGAAGATGCAGTCAGCTTCTAGAGGTAGGGAAAAGACCACAAGGAAATGACAGAAGAAGTCAGTCTTTAAGTCAATCACTAGACCACATTCATTTCCCAAGTCTCCATTAAGAATGGTTGTATAAGCACCAAAAGAACCATCCAGTAATTTTCATGGCTAGAATTTGCTAACACATTTTTTCATTAGAATGCTTGAACATGAAAGGAGTGTAATATACCAATTAGCAACCCATAGCATTTACTGTATTTTTTTCTAACAGATATTTTTATGTATTAATGAACTGTCTGGCTTTGCATTACCACTAGAGTAATGAGATCCACCCATTTTCAGCATCAGTGTTATACATAGCAGATTGTCTAAGCAATTATGACCACAGGAAATTTATAATTTCTGTAAAAGTTTTGTGCCACTTACTTAATGCTAATTGCATATTCTCCTGACTCTTTGGTCCTGTGTCTCACAAGATAAGTACTATTTACCCGATTAATAAGTTCAGTCTCTGCCTGCAATCTTTCCATTGCCCCTGCATACCTGTAAGAAACAACAGCAGACAGATGTTGTTAATGTAATTGAAAACAGCAGGTCCTAAAACAATAATCTGGCCTAAAGCAGATCTGAGTGGTTTGTTAGTCCTGTACTAACTGTGGTTTCATTGTGTCTGACATATTTCATATCTTTAACTTCCTTCCTTTCACTCTTCAATATAACAACACTGGTCTCAGTGTGGTTCTTCAAACAGAACATTACATCTTCCAGTTTTGTGCCATAATAATAGGGGAATAAAAAAATCTGATGGGATTTGAAAAAAAATCTTTCCCTTAAATCTGAAAACAGAATGGATATTTATACAGTTCTGTTACAGCTTGGATGAAATCCTGGCAAAATCATGAAGATCTATTAAACAACTCTTTCATATTTCCTTCAATGGAGATAAGGTTTCTCTAAAGGATATTTATTAAAAGTTCCCATTCATGTAAAGCATTTCTTCCATTCATCAGCTAAAGATTTCCTTTTTGAAAGCCTTCCATAATTTGATCTCATCTTATTTTCCTAGTCTTCTTACTTCCCACATTATGCTTCACAATGGAATCCCGTGGCTTCCTTGCTGTTATTTGCAAAAGACATACCTTCTTCCATTATGCGTGAATTTTCATTGGGTATTACTTATGCCTGGGAATCTCTGCTTCCTTGTGTCTGACTTTGGTCTTTACTGTCTTGCTCCAAGTCTCAACTAAAATCCCATCTTCTACAAGAGGTCTTTCTCAATTGTCCTTAATTTTTAAAAATTACTATTTATTTTAAACATTCTTTAAAAAAATTTTTGAGTTTCAAATTCTCTCCCTCCTTCCCATATCTCCTTCACCTACTGAGGAGGCAAACAAACAGATATCAGTTATATATGTGAAATCATGTAAAACATATATTACAAGCTTTCAACTCCTTTAATATGGAAGCTGGCAAATTTGTATGATCCTAACTATGGCACCACGATATGTGAATTGTTTATTTCCATCTGTTTACAATATTTCTTCTTGACCTGGAAGTTCTAGAATTTGGCTGTAGCATTACTGGGTGCTATCATGTGGGATCTCTTTCAGGCGTTGATTAGTGGATTTTTTCAAGTTCTATTTTACCCTCTGTATCTAAGATAATGAGGAAGATTCATTTTATAATTTCTTGAAATATGGTGTCTAACTTCTTTTTTTTAAAATCATGGCTTTCAAGTAGACCAACAATTCTTAAATTGTCTTTTCTCAATCTGTTTTCCAAGTCAGTTGTTTGTCCAATGAAATAATTCATATATTCTTCCACTTTTTCATCTTGTGACTTTATTTGTTTTTAATGTTACTAGAATCATTAGCTTCTACTTGCTCAGTTCTAATTGTTAAGGAATTATTTTCCTAAGTGAGCTTTTGAATCTTTTTTCTATTTGGACAAATCTGTATTTTAAAGAATTCTTTTTTTAAGAGACTTTTCTACCTGCTTTTCATTTGACCTATTCTGCTTTTTTAAGGAGTTCTTCTCTTGAGTGAATATTTATGCCTCTTTTGCCATTAGGCCAATTCTGTTTTTTAAGGTGCTGTTTTTGTATTTTTATGCTTCTTTTCCCAAACTGCTAATTCTCTTTTCATAATTTTCTTGTACAATTCTCATTTCTTTAATTTTTTTCTGTCTTTAAATCTTTTTTCTTTCTTTAAATCTATGAATTCTTATTGGGCTTGGGTTCAATTAACATTTTTTGAGGATGGGTTTGTAGCTGTTTTCATATTGCTTTCTTAGTTTAAGACTTACCACCATACTAAATTTTTATGAGCAAGTTTTTGTTGGTGTTTGTTTTTTATATTGTTTTGTTTTTTGTTTGTTTTTTGTTTTTTTGCTATTTGCTCATTATCAAGCCTGTGCCTTGATTTTGAACTTTGTGCTAAAGTTGTGCATGGGAGCTGTTCCAAGTTTCACTCCTTTTCATGCTGCTGTTTTCAGAGCTAATTTTTTTTGGGGGGGGTCTAAAAGTTTTTGTAACTTTCAAAGTGGCATAATCTGGGGAGAGATTTTCTTTCCTGATGTGCTCTGGTCTTTATCCAGAAAGAGTCCCTGTTCCTCTGTAACTATAAGTTCTCTTGACTGTGGAAATGTGACCAGATCGCTTGTTTTTCTGGGATTTCAAGCACTGGTGCTCTTTAATATCCCAGAACTACAACCACAGCCCTTGTTGATTTATGACTGATGACAAGCACTCTTCTCCAGTCCGACCCGCAACTCTAGATGGGCAATGGGGTTGCCAGTCAGTGCCAGCTGGGCTCAGTGTAAGCAGAAGGTTCCCTGTATTCTCTTTCTGAAAAACTGTCCCATCCCTACACCTTCTCTGGGTTAAGAGTTCCTAGCTGTTGCTGCCACCATTACTTTTTCTGTCTCATGGCTTTTTTTTTGTCAGTCTGACATTGCCTATTCCAATCTCTCCTGACAATAACATTTTTAAATTCATAGGATCGACAAGATTAGTGAAAATAAGGTGAGATTTTCACCCATCCAAGTTTACCCATGAATTCTATCCATTGATCAAGATAAGAACCTGAAGACTAGAAGTAATATCTCATTTAATTCTAGATCTAAAACCCTCTGGCATTCCTAACTCTAGGTTCAACTCTCTATTCCGTGTTTAATCTGTCTTTCAATTTTTAAAAGAAATAAATAATTATCTTAGTTCCATGATTAATAATATCAGGAGTCTCAGGCACAGCAACAAAAAAATTTAACTAAAGGCAAATAAACATAGGTTGCTGCCCATGTAAAATAAGAATAGAAGAAATAAAAAGCTACAGAGATAGTCAATAATCTATTGCCACAATTTTGCTCCAAAAAGCAACATGAAATACTACATCAATTCTCCAGAAAATTTTACCACCGCCAACCCCTCAAAAAACAATTGCTTCACATAGACTGGATAATTAGATAAAGTTACTTTTGGAAATGGCTTTACCTGAATAATCTTCATAATTGCTTTAATCTCTCATTTCATTTTGCAAGTTCAGACCTGGTTTTTGCAATTGACAAGGTCTAGCCCACAGGGAAAACTTGTTTTGACTGAAGGAATAATGATGTTAATAAGTTCTGAGGTATTCAGATTCCCCTTGACTTGAAAATGACCATATTTCAAGTCAAGGTGATTTTTCAGGTAGGAAATAAATTCAGTATTTTTAAATAATCCCATTATCTGGAGGAGTTAAATATTCATAAACATTCAAAACATCCAAAAAGGAGTTAACAAGTACTTGTTTTGTGTCTCTACTGTAGCTCTCACAAGGCTATTCTTATAAAAATATGTTTGACAAAAATAGGTGTCCATCAATTAGATAATGGATAAATAGATTACAATTCATGAATTTAATGGAATATTACTTTGCTATAAGAAATGAGGCATGTGATGACTACAGAAAAGCATGGAAAGATCTGTATGAACTGATGCAGAGTGACACAAGCAGAGCCAAGAAAACAATATGTATGTGTATATATATATATATATATATATATATATCTATATGTACAAGGTTAGCGATATTAATGGAAAGGAGAAACCCAACCCCAATAAACACATAGAAATCAAAAGTGAATGTGGCAAAATTATAAAGAACAAGCAAGACTCAAAAGAAGAGTTATAGACCCTAACCCAACTCATTCTTTTGTAGAGGGAAGGTCCATAAGCATTGAACAATGCATGCATTTTCATTCTTTTACAATGTATTAATTAGTTGGGCTGATTATTTTCCTCTTTTTTCTTTATTTGTCTTAAAAATATTATTGTTATCTGGAATGGCTCTCTGGGAAGCAGAGTGAAGAATACTTCAAGGAACTGTGATGATACACATACATATGCACATGAACACACACACATACACACATGAAAAAGGTCAAGGGATCTGGACCCATCCTTAGGTGTCCTGATCTATATTTTGTTACTGGACTCAGATGCCTCTGGAGGAGAAAGGTAACTTTGCAAGCCTTCCTTCACTTAAATCCAATTTACTTGCAAGTCATGACATCATCTTTCTGATGTCATTGGTCCCCTTCTGGAAAGAAGGACCAATATACAATATATGAATGGATGTGTATATATATCCATTCATACAAAAGAATGATTTTAAAAAAGTTTTTTAAAAGAAAAAGAGAAAAAGAAAAGAAAATGCATGTTTGCTTCAGAGAAGTTCTGTTTTTTTTCATTTAGGATAATCAGGGAGAAATTCAAAGCATTTTATATGGAATTTCCTTATATGGAATTTTTGTCTATTTTCATCCCTGAAAGATTTTTTTTCTTTCTCCTCATATTGCTGTGGCTGAAATAATGAGGGTCTTCTGAATGTTTCATTTCATTTGTCTTGTTAGTCATAAGCAGTCATATTATTCACCATAAAATATCAAAATTGCCATCAAGTCCTACATTTTGGCAAGCATACAATGCAAGAGTTATATAGGCTGCTCCCTTGTGCCCTGAATTCCCAGACTCTTAATGGATTTATTTATTTTGTAAAGTGCATCTCATTTTCGGCCTCATTTAGTTTTTGCCTCTGAAATCATTACCTTTGTGACTACACCACCCAGTAATGACATGTCGGGAATGACTAAGTTGGGATTCTTAGCCTGGGGTCCACAAACCACCAAGGGATCCATCGATAGATTTCAAAAATTCCATGAACTTGGATGGAAAAAAGTTGCATCTTTATTATCACAAACCTCTCATTGAATTTTAACATTTCTTCCAATTATTTAAAAATATTTTTTGAGGAAGGGTCCACAGTTTTAGGAAATAGTGAAAGGATCCAAAACAATCAAAAAATAAAACTTAAGAACCCCCTAAACTAGAGGAAGAAAAAGAAGCTTTAGCTTTCTAGTCTCATGGCTAATTTTTTTTCCCAGAGATTTTCAACTTGCACAGCTATTATGTTGATGCTGCTTTCCAAGTGCCCTCTCATTTTTTATTATGATTTCCACTTAGATTTCCAGGGAAGTAAGGATCTCAATTTCATCCAGATAATGCATGGCAGAAAAGAATCCCATTTCTGCCATTTTCTCATGTCAAACCCTTGAGCAACTTCAATTTTCAAGTCCCCTGGAGGGATCTGGGAGAGAGGACAGCCAATGGTCAGAATGGGGCCAGTGAGTGGAAAGGCTATGGATCAGGAACACATTGCAGACTCATTCAGAGCTGCTGCAGATCTTGATTAAGAAAAAACAACTAGTTAAGATTATTGAATAAACACTCAAATAACACAGGTAGCAGCTATATTAGGAAACTGACCTAGGCCTGGGAAAATCTAGAAATTTCATTTGCTTTTGTCCATTTTAGCTTTCAGAATATGAGCAAAATATCTCATTCTAAATGAAGGGGATCTCAGCTTTCAATTAACATTGTGTCAAAAGACTGAAGATTTGACAGGCTCAGGATAGAAAGGCATCCAGATATTGCCTTTTGAGAAGAAAAGGAGACATTTACTCCATAAGGGAAGTCACTGATGAGAGAACAGGAGCCTGAAATGACCTTCCTATCAGAGAATTAGGGAATGTCAACATAGGAAGGCTGTTGCTGCTCAAATAGTTTGGGATACTTGAAGGAATCAACCATGATTTGATGTAGGTTTGGAAACAGTGAGGTTTGCACCTTGGTGCAAGTAAATCATGTTGGGCGAGGGGGAACTGTTTGCAGGGGAGGGAATGATAGAGGTTGGGAGGGTTAGGATGGTGGTAGTCTCTTAGAGGTACTCGTTTTCCTTTCCTATTTATCTTTCTTGCAGTTACAAGTGTTAGGGTAGGTCAATGTGGAAGGAGAGGGAATGGGGTGGTACTGGCTATTTGACTCAGACCAGAAACATGGCACAAGCTCTTCAGGCATTATAACAACAGTATCTCCCAGTATGGGTATGGATGCAAAGATGACACAGAATCCCATCTCTCTGCCTGTATGAAAATGATCCAAAGTCTCTGAGAATCCTCTCCCATCTGAATTTTAAAAATAGTGATTTTTCTGATGTTTTAATCAACTGTCTTTAAAAATAACAGGTGTTCCAGGACCCGTTTTAGTCATTTTGTTAAGCATGCAAAAAATATAGCATTCTTTTTGCATCACTTGTTCAATTATTTTTCAGTTCAATATGATTTTTTGTGACACCATTTAGGGTTTTCTTGGCAGAAATACTGGAATGGTTCGTCATTTTTATAGATGAAAAAACTTAAGTAAATAGGGTTAAATGACTTGCCTAAGGTCACCCAGATTGTAGGTATTTGAGGCTAGATTTGAACTTAGGAAGTTGAGTGTTCCTGATTGCAGACTAGGCACTGTGCCACCATTCTATAACTTCGATGTCAAATGCAATATATTGTCATTGGCTTGATCTTCCAGTCTATTTAACCTAATAAAAATAGAAAATGATATACTGGAAAGCCTTCTCTTAGTAGTTCCTTGAAAACACAAGTTATCACCATTTCTTTTTTTTTTTCCAAAGGTGTACATAGTTCTGCAAAAATTTCTTTGAAAAAATATCTTTTTTGGTCTCATTTTATCAAGGCTCAAATAATTTAGAACACAAATATTCTTGATACTATTCTAAAAAGTTTATTCTTTATTTTGCATTTATTCTGAGGTGTATGGCTGTCTAGCACGGGGTCTGGCACACAGCAGACACTAAATACTTCTTGATTATTTGATTCTATCTGTTGTATAAGTTTTTTTTTTTTAAATCTAAGCTCATCATTCACCTCCCTAAAGATCTACATCCAAATTTTGTAGGCTTTTCTTTTCTCTCATTGAGATAACTCACAATTATACTGTCAAATTTTTTTTTTGAATTGTTGAATTGGATCTCCTCTGATGTTTCTTGAAATCTGCCTTTCTAAATCTAGGGTACGCATCTGGTATTTGAGTGAGTTCATTGTTCCCTTCCTTAGCAGTTATGAACCCTGTAGTTATGCATATCATGCTTATATACAGACACACCCTCAGACAGAGTAATGGAAAACAGAAAGAAAAATTATAACAAATAAAAAACCTGCTCTATTCTGTATGTAAAGATATATTTAGAGGCTACAAATAGCAGTATCTATATCACTATACTTTATTTCTCCAAAAAGTCCACATTGTGAGTATATATACATACACACACATATGTATATATATATATATATATATATATATGTATATATATATATACATATATATAAATGTCCTAACTAAAATATATTTTAATACTTACCATGGCTGACAAGAGTAGTCTACTGGTTTGGGTACCTATTATATGAAAAGGTAAAATAAAAGAAAGTTACTAAAGATAAGTATTTGGACACTAATGATAAATTCACTTTTATAGATTCTAGATCCAGTGTTATAAGAGGACTTCAGTCTTGAGAAATATTCTTTGGAATATAAAGGAAAATAGTGTTAAAAGAAATCAAAATTCAAATCAGCTCAATGATCAATCTTAACACTAGAGAACTGAAAATGAACTATCTAAGTGGTAGACACTAGGTCGACAAGAAAGAGGTATATGCTATCAGATTATTATTAATTTTGTCCCTTATTCTTGAAGAAGATGATGGTTTCAGGGTCTTGATGCCAGGACATGCATGTGAATTAGATGTCAGTGAGGGGATGCTGTACCAGTCTCACTTTCCTTCCTCGAAATCATCTGGGTCCAGTGGCCAGATATGAATCAGGATGACTAGAGATGTACCTGAATGCAAGGCAATCAGGCTTAAATGATTTGTCTAAGGTCTGACTTCAAATCTAACCTCAGCTACTTAACCAGCTCTGTGACCCTGGGCAAGTCACTTAACCAGGCTGTCAGACATAGCCCATAAGAACACTTATTTTCCTTAACTGTTCTTGACATTTTTGTCCATTTGCTTGTTTTTATGAATGTAACAATGTTTGGCAAGGGGTTATTGGCTGACTATAAAATCTAGGATCTGAGATTATTTCCAGTTTGGGAAAAGAAGAAATGAGGAGATCAGCCTTCTGACTGGAAATCAGGAGTTCTTATGACTTGTTTATGATAGGAGTTTCGGGACTCTTAAGGGGAACAAGATGAAGAGAAGGAAGAGGAGGTGGCAGGATTGGGCATGGCAGAAGTTGGTGTCACTTATCCCTGCTGTTATCTTCTTCAAAACTATGAGAGATGCATGGTATCCACATAGCCAAGTCAGAAGAGTGTGATTGTGGATTTTACTGCTTTTAACCTATCCTCAGTAACAGGATGGAGGGTTCCCTGGTGTCCTTCTACAGCATAAGGGTGCTACAATGGAAACTGCATAGAAGGAAATCTTTCCAACTGCAGAGCTGGTAACAACCCTTAGCTGATTGCATTCTCTAACTTGGGTCGTAGGAGCCACTTCATATCTATACTTCCAAAGGGAAGATTTATTATGAATGTGGGCCATATTTTGTCAATCTGTCCTATAGAAAAAAGCCAATATTATTCAAGGGATAGTTATATTGTGAAACAGCAATGATATTTAAAATAATAGCTAACATTTTATGATGCTATAAAGTTTTATGTTATCTCATTTAATTCTCACAACAATCCCTAGAGGTGTGTGCTATTATTATGTTCATTCTTCAGAGAATAAAACTGAGGCTGAGAGAAATTAAGTGACTTGACCAGTATCAAAATAGCTAATAAGTGTCTGAGGCAGGATTCTAACTCAGATCTTCCAGACTCCAAATTCTACTCTGCTATCTGAAATAATTATTTTTTAAATCAATAACACATAAAAATATTCATATCCAATATCATTCTTACCCAAAGGGCTCTATAATATAGATTGGGAAAAAAGGACATAATTTGAATCGTAGTGTATCTGCAAGAGCAGAGATGTTAAGTCAAATGTGTAGGCTAGTGAAATTTATATAGTCATTTTAAAGCTTTTTGACTCTACCCAGAAAAAAAGTAAGATAAATTATGAAAAAAGTACTAGATATTCTCTTCAGCTCATTGAACAGAGATAATAATTGTTCACCACCATTACTGATGCAAATTTCAGACTTAGATTTAAGAATCTGATGAGTCCAGAGTGCCAGAAAATATTCAGATTTCTATTCTTCGCCATGTGAATCTCACAGAGAAAAAAAAACAAAAATATTATTTTCTGTAAATAGATCAGTGCCTAACTATAAAGGTATCAAAAACCCAATAATATTACTAACAACTAAAAGAGAGGAAACCAGTGAGAAATTAGCATTATTCATATGGTAACCAAAATATCTGCTGACAAAGATTCAGTATGCAAAGAAAATAAGGAAAGAGTTTATAAACACCTAAAAAAAAAAGACTGGAAATACAGATAAGTTATTCTCATGATTCAGCAATTTTTCATTCATTCCTGAAGAATGAATTTTATATATGCATTCTATGTTATTCCTGGACATTTTGATATGAGATGGTTGTGAAGATTGTTACACTTGATAATAATAGTTAAAGTTATAGCACTTTGAAAATCTGATCGATGTTACCATGTCATTGGCTGAATCATTTTTCATAATAGGATATTTATATTTTGCCCTTCTAGGTTAAGAGTTTGGCAGAATCAATTTGTCTCCCTGGTCAGAATACCTCTTTGGTTACTAACAATAAATTGGTCTTCACTGTATACATTACTCATTTTTATTTTACTATATGCCTAGTATCACAATCTTGGTTTCAGCAAGTGCCTCCATATATGCTAATATATTCAAAGAAGATAAAAAGCCCCAAATAGTCTATCTTCAAATTCTAATAGTAGCTATCTTATGCTAAATTTATTTCAGAAATAGGAAATTATCTATTCCATTATTGTTCATACAAGTATTAATGATGATAGCTATATTCATATCCTATAAAGCACTATACAAATGTAGGGTATTTTTCAAGATTATTATTCATAAACGTAGGCTATTATAATCACTGCCTACATTTATATAGTGCTTTATAATTTACATGCATTATTTCATTTAGTCCTTAAAAAGAAGCTATAAGGTAGTTAGTGTGACAGGATAATAGTATGACAGGTACTGGACTTGGGATTTATCTCACTGGGATAAGGAACTCCTGATGTGGCAAGTTCCTTTACCAAAGCAGGTTGGTACCTTTTCTGCAACATGCACTATTTCTGCTAGGTCCCCTAAGGATGAATCTTCTTAAATTGTATGTTATCTGAATTCCCACTATTCTATTAATATTAGGAAAAACCTATTAAAAATAATGGTTACACTCCATTGAAAATAGGCAGTATGCACTCCAATATTGTGACCACTTCACAGAATTTGTTATTCAAATTAATTTGAACCAAAACTGTTGCCCAGGTACTTAAAAGGTAAGTAGCCTGCCTGCATAGGACCATATAGTCAATATGTAGGGCCATAGAGTCTATATATATTTATGAGAGACATGCTACACCTTCTTAGATATTCCACCTATGTCATGTTGCCTTTTAAGATAATACACCCTTACACTAATGCATTGTTGGTGGAGTTGTGAACTGATACAACCTTTCTGGAGAGCAATTTGGAATTATACCCAAAGGGCAATAAAACTGTGTATACCCTTTGATCCAGCAAAACCACTACTACTTCTGAATCCCAAAGAGATCATGAAAAAGTGTGTGTGTGGGGGAACCCACATTTATAAAATGTTTATAACAGCTCTTGCAAATTGAGGGGATACCCATCAGTTGAGGAATGACTGAATAAATGGTATATGAATGTGATGGAACACCATTTTTTATAAGAAATCTTGAGGTATGGGAGTTCAGAATAACCTGGAATGACTTCCATGAATTGATGCAGCATGAAGTGAGTAGAACCAAAAGAACATTATACACACCAAAAGCAATACTGGGTGATGATCAATTTGATGGACTTGTACACTTCAGTAGTATAATCAAAGACAATTCTAAAAGACTTGTGATAGAAAATATCATTCATATCCAGAGAAGGAACTGAGGAGTTTAAATGTAGACCAAAGCTTACTATCTTCAATTTTTAAAAGTTGTCTTATATATTATGTCTTTTTTTTCTCTCTGATGCATTTTTTCCTTCCATTTGGATTTGATTCTTCTTTCACAACATGGTTAATTTGGACACTCAAAGCAATTAAACTATGTTTAACATAGTTATTACATGCATAGCTTATATTATTATGTTACATGTATAGCTTAGATTGCTTTCTGTAAAAGGTAGGAAGGAAGAGAGGGAAAGTAAAACTCAAAATCTTGCAAAAAATGATTGCTAATAATTACCATTGCTTTTAGTTGGAAAAATAAATAAAATTATTTCATTTAAAAGATAATATATCCTTCACTATCTCTGTTTTATAGATAAAGAAACTGATTTGTCCCAGGTCATACAACTTACAAATCTTACAGCCAGAACTTGAAATCTAAGTTCAGTGTCCTTCAATTCAAAACTTTTTATGCACCTAAAATGATGATGCTTGTGGATATTATAAAAGCAAAACCCTCCCTATCATTGAGGATTTGACATCCTAGTAAAGAGGCACCACATGTATGTATACAAGTAAATAGAATATATAGAAATGAATAAAGAATATTTTCAAGAAGGAAAGAGTATCTTTGATCAACATTACTTTGTAGAGCGGGTGGCTAGGTGGCAGAGTGGATAGACCAACAGCCCTGAAGTCAGGAGGACCTGAGTTCAAATGTGACCTCAGACGCTTAATAATTACCTAGCTGTGTGATCTTGGACAAGTCACTTAATTCCCTTGCCTTGCAAAAACCAAAAAAAAAATTTACTTTGTACATATAGTGATAGAAATGCTAGGCATAGCAGTATAAGAAAAAAAAAGACAAAGGAATAGATAAGGCAAAAAGAAAACTATTATTTTGTAATTTGTTTTTGGCAGATAATATGATGGCTAATTTCAAGAACCTTCACTAAAATTAATTTTAAAAATTAAATAATTCAGCTGTTATAAGATATCCATGTTTATGTGTTTATATATTTATATATTAATCTTCAGCATTTCTGTATATTACCAGCAAAACCTATAAAAAGACACAGAAAGAGAAATCTCATTCATTTAATATTCACTATTTGACAAAAATTGCTAGGAAAATTGGAAAGCAGTCCATCAGAAACTAGGTATAGACAAACATCTCATACAATATATTAAGAAAAGTATACATGTGTGAGAATGAGATAAATGATTTAGATATAAAATATGATATAAGAAGTAAATTAGAGGTTCAAGAATGAAATTACCTGTCAGATTCATGGACAAAGGAAAAGCTCATGACCAAGTGATGGTTAGAGAGAATCACAGAAAAAATAATGGCCAATTTTGATTATATATATATTTTTAATTGTTCAAACAAAACAAATGTAGCTAAAATTGGAAGGGAAGTAAGTAACTGGGAAAAAAATCTTTGTAGTTTTTTTTAGGTTTTTTTTTTTTTTTGCAAGACAAATGGGGTTAAGTGGCTTGCCCAAGGCCACACAGCTAGGTAATTATTAAGTGTCTGAGACCAGATTTGAACCCAGGTACTCCTGACTCCAAGGCCAGTGCTTTATCCACTACGCCACCTAGCCGCCCCTGCAGATTTTTTTGGGGGGTAAAAGTCTCATATTTAAGATACATAAGGAACTGATTCAGATTTATAAGAATAAGAGTTATTCAGTGGTCAAAAGATAAGATTAAGCAATTTTCAAGGAAGAACTTTAATCTCTCAAAAACCATATTAAAGAGTGTTAAGGATTCAAATCAAAGCATTTTTTTTATGGCAAGCTCTTGGGGCTTCACCTCACATCTCTCAGACTGGAAAAGATAAAAAAAAGAAAAGTGGCAAATGTTGGAGGAGCTATTGGAAAACATGTTCACTAATCCACCATTGTGGAGCTGGAAAGCAATTTTAAAATACACTCCCTAAATCACTAATCTGTGCTTTTATTACAAAAAAAGAAAGAAAGAAAGAAAGAAAGAAAGAAAGAAAGAAAGAAAGAAATTGAAGGTACCAATAGTATATTTTATAGTAGAAAAAAACTTTCAATTAAGAGGACTCCGAGTGGGAAATGGTTAAACAAAATATATTGTATGAATGAAATGGAATATTATTGTATCATACAATATGATGAAAGGGAAACTTTTCAGAGAAATCTGGGAAAACTTGTTTGAATTGATGCAGAGAGAATTGAGCAGAACAATTTATACAAAATAAGGGAAAAAAAAATTTGAAAGACTTTATTACTCTATTCAATACAATGATGAACCCTATTTCCAGGGGTCCAACAGTGAAGTGTGCTGCCCATCTCCTGACAAAGAGGTGGATATACTCAAAATGCCAAGTGAATTATGTATTTTTGGACATGAGCAACAAGAGAATTTGCATATTTATTAAGAGGATTTAATGGTTATTATTGTTTGGGGTAGAGGGTGGGAAAATAAATGTTTAATGGGTAAAAATAAAAGAAAAATTTCAAAGCTATATAAAACATAATAAAAGAAAGTGTTATTAATTGGTGGAGAGGTATAAAAGGCCTCAGTGAGGAATTGTATTGAATTTGTAAAATACAGTGATGTCTCTCATTTTTTAGTAATGTTACTTTATGATTCAATCCAACTTTTCCCAATCCCTAAATTAGTGTCCAATTTCACAATAGACTTCCTAATTTTTAAGGGAAATAGCCTCTTTAATCCTCCAGATTATCTCTTACCTCATTTCTAAGAAAAAAAATCATCTATTGATGGTCTCAGGATAACTCAAAACCTTTTGGAAATTATGATCCTCCCAGCCATCCCATTAACTAGGCTTTTATATATTAATCTATCAAGCTATATCTCCATAGATATACATGAGATAGAGATGATAGAGATAGAGATATTATTTCTACAAAGGCTTCATGCTTTGAAAGCATGGGATTGTCCACATGAATCATACCCTTCTTTAGGTACTCTGCACAGATATATATATATATACATTCAGTTTGATCAATGAAACTACACAAGGTATTTGTGGGTATCTCAGCTAGATATTTTTCCCTTTTGCCTATTTATTTATTCTATCATTAAAAAAACCTGGTACAAATAACTCCTTTGCCCCATGTGGCTTCATCTATGATTTCTTGAAATAGAGCTCTGGAAAACCAGACTTTGATTAAGCAACTTGGAATTCAAATGGCTACTTAAGCATGCCTTAAACCCAAATCTCTGTGACTCTCCACTGACCAACAATAGGTTCCAGTCCAAGCTTCTTTTGGTCATAGTTTGGAGTTTGGTAGCTTATATGATTTTTTAAGGAGGCAATCTGAGCCATCTTTTGCCTAATTTCTCACCTAGCATTAGAGAATCAGTAATCCTAATCCATTTTTGTTCACTGGACCTAGATGGCTCCAGAGGAGAAAGTGAAAATGGTGACTTTTCACAGCCCCCTAATTCACTTACATCCAATTCACTTGCACATCATGACATCACATTCCAAAGAAGGACAAACAATAAATAGCAATCTAGCCTTAAATCACTGAATGGGTTGCTTTAGAAAAAACAGATAAAAGGCCAAGGTCTTCCACTGCATCTAGTTTTCCTGATCTATGTCTTGCTACTGAACTCAGATAACCTGGAGAGAGACTGAGACTGGTGACTTTCCATAGCTGTGTTTCACTTAATTTTAATTCTTTTGCATTCAACCTCCTGGTGTCATTGGCCCTCTTCCAGAAAGAGGGACAAACAACCAGAATAGGCAAAGATTCAGAGATGGTTATCTCCTATTTTGACATCCAGAACTCTTTCCTTAGCACCCTCTCCTACCCTGACCCCATCCCACCCTCCCACCCCCCACTGCTCTCACTAGTCAGAATTCTGAGGTGAATTAGCAGGACCTCCCACTGGAATGGTCATTGGAATCACAGAGCAGTGAGTGAATCTCTTCATCTGAGACCCATCTGGCTCTTCTGACACTATTCTCTGGCCTCCGGGTCAGTAAATCTGATTAAGTATTCCTATACAGCATAATTTCTAGAATCTTCCCTGCCTATATTTTCTCAAAGTAGTCGATGTATAAAAAGGGACATGTATTAACTCAAAAGTATGAAAAATATAATGTCCTCTAATGAATCTCCCTATACATCTGTCCTTTGACATGTCCTAGATTTCTGTCACAGTGTTTTCTTTTTCAGTGGACCTGTTGTTTCCTCCACATAAATAACAAAACTATTTTTCTCTTTTTTACCAATGCACATAAAAATCTTCTCTACAATTTGTAGTTTAAAGACTTGTCTCAGGCACCAAGAATTAAGTGACTTAGATAAGGACATGTAGCTAGACTCTGTGTTTGTGTGTTTGTGTGTATATGTATAGGAGTGTGTGTTCTGTTTATAAAGAACAAGAAATAAAACAGGTGCCTAGCAGTTATGGAATGGCTGAGCAAATAGTGGGAATGTCATCCTGTTATATAAAATGAGAATAAGGAATTTAAAAACACATAAATTTAGTATACAAAAGCAGGAAAATAGCATACAAGATGTATGTAAATAAAATGGACAATAAAACAGAACATTACACAATTATATTGATGAGAGATTGTCCCTGAGAAGTGATGTAGAAATATGCTTCCATCCTTTCATGGTAAAGGTGGGAGATAACGAGTATGGATTCTTCTATACTTGGTCACAAGGAGTCAATGTGTTCATTAATTTTATTTTATTTTAGGGTTTGCAAGGCAAATGGAGTTAAGTGGCTTGCCCAAGGCCACACAGCTAGGTAATTATTAAGTGTCTGAGACCGGATTTGAACCCAGGTACTCCTGACTCCAAGGCCGGTGCTTTATCCACTACGCCACCTAGACGCCCCTGTTCATTAATTTTAATTTATTTTTCATAAAGCAAATGAGAAACTGGTAACACATTGCTTTAATCTCTGTTCCTACAGAAAGTTAAGGTTAGTAGATCCTTTAAATTTGGGAAATAAGGCTAAATTAAGCTAAAACAGACTAAATGGTTGCATTAAGTCCAACATAGTGAGTCTTCCAGGCTCCAATATGGCAGCCCTATGATTCTGGAACTATCAGAAGCAAAGAACCACCAATCTGCCTAAAGAGGGTTGGAAATGATCCTGCCCTTATAGTCAGAGTGAGAAAAGGGAGTTCTAGTCTCAAAAAAACCAAAATAATAAGCAAACACAAAGGGAAGGGGAGGAGGAAATATGAATAAAGAGCTGTAGTGGGGAGAAAGAACATATCCAGGTATGCTGTCATGTCAAAACAAAACCTTCAATAAAACTTGAAAAACAAAGATTGCAATGTTAGTGTCCAGGAGACTTTAAACTAGTTAACAAGAGGGCATTGTAATCAATTCCAATATAAAAGCCTGTAAGCCTGGGAGATGGTGACATTTTTGAAGTTTAATTTAATTGGAAACAATAGCATCCATCTCTGTTTCCTCTATAAAGTTGAATTTTTCTATAACTTCATTTGGATAAGTACAGTTGTTCATTAATTTCTTCTAGAAGCATCATAGTGCAGCTAATGTTTTGAGAACATTTTACAATAAAAACAATAACAAGATATCAATGTACACAAAAATATATTTCGAGATCTGGTTGAAAGATTTGTGTACTTGATACTGCTTTTTTAAAAGCATACTATTTATAGTGTAATATATCTGTAACCCAAAGTGACTGGGTGGAGAGAAAATAGATTAAAATCAAACCATTTTCACTTCACTGAAGAAAAACAAAATTTGCTCAATGTATTTGCTCTGTAAGCTTTGGTTTATTTCTTTAAAAACAAAAGCTCTCTGTACAATCTAATTTCATGAATTCCCTGAAGTTAAATTTGCTTCCTGTGAATATTTCTTTAACACTTTAAAATTCCAATCTGCTAATGGAAGCATATCAATGTGACAATTTTAAATAACTTTGGACATAATATTCAAATGCAAAGAACAAAGAAATAATATAATTCCCAGAAGGCAAGATTAATAAAATTTCTGGTGAAACTGACCAATTTCCCCTTATAGTTCTTGAACAAATAATTATATTCACCAAAATTATATATATACACACACACACACACACACATATATATATATATATATATACGTATATAATATTTGTACTTACACATGGACACGGCTTAACTGCTTCACTAGGAAAGAAGCCAATCTCCCCTGATGCTAAGTTCCGACCCTATAAATAGAAGGAAAAGTGTCTGGGTTAAGAATGACAATTACTCTGAGGATAAGTGCAGAGAACTTTCTATTTAATCAACATCTGCTACCACAGACCAGTCTACTCATGAATAGCATCTGGTGCTAAGGATTCAAATAATAATAATAAAAGTAATAATAGCTACCATTTGTATGGCACGTTCAGATTTCTGTAGTTATCATCTACATTATTTCACTTGTTCCTCACAACTCTGAGAAGGTATTTCTTTTGATATTATCCCTATTTTACAAGGAGAAAACTGAGGCTGAGAAAAATTTGGTGACCTCCCCAGGGTCACAAAACTAGTAGGTATCTGAAGCAGGGTTGAAATAAAGATTTCCCTTTCTCCAAGCCCAGATGTTTCTCTCCACTATATCCTAGCCCTGAAGGGAAAAAAAAGATTATTTCAATTGTTCACACAGTTGACTAGGATCATGATTCAAGAACTCGATTTTCAATTCAATCCTTTACTTCACAGATATTCCTCCAATCATTTTCAAAGACACATTTTCATAATTTGAGGGGTGGTTTTTGTTGTACATTTTGTTTGTTTGAAATCTGGGTCAGACTTCATCTGTGCTGAAATAGCTTCAGAAGCATGTCTAGAATTTATATTTTTGCAAATTGCCTAAGGTTCTGAGAGGTTGTGACGTGGCCACGGTCACCCAGCAAGTCTCATTTCGGCATATCGCCTCACTTAAATCCTATTCATTCCCAAGTCAAGACATCACACTGTGATTTCATTGATTCGCTTCAAAAACAAAAGATAAACAACAATAACAGTTCTCATTAATAGATGATAGGAAAAATGCGGTTCACAATTGAACGTGCCCATCGTTACTTGGGAGTTTAAATTCAAAGAGCCCTCACCAACAATCCGTACCCAGTGACCCCGAAACATGATAAATAGGATTATTTCACCAAACACAATCTTCAACTTGGTACTTCCTTGACATTTTTATCAATAATCCAGATGATCTAGAAAGAGGATTCATTTTTAAGTGACAGTTTTAGGGGAAGGAAGAATAAAAGGGAGGACAGTAATAGGATTAACATTTAAATGACATTGAGAAATAACAAAGTCAACAGAATAAAGCAAGCCCAATTACAAGAAAAGAAAAAAAAAAGATTTAATTGTTCTAGTGTGCCCAAACCAAAGTCCTCAGGCTACATGCAGCCCTCAAAGGCCATTCATGTGCAATTATTACATTTTAGCATATACTCATTGGTAATATGGTATACATTGTAGTCAGAAATAAATATTAAATTCTATATGTGCCCTTGATAAGTTTTTTGAGTGATAAGACCCACAAGAGCTAAAAGTGAGTAACAGAACACAAGATGGTTCTTTTCCTCCCTCCTAGTTGACCACACACTCTCCTATTTTCTATGTATGAAATATCCCTACTTTGTTCATCTTAATTGCTACCGATGATATTATGAAGTCTTCCATGGTGCCTTCAGACAAAAATGATCTACCACATTCCCATGTTACCACCTCCAGCTAGATGGTACAGTGGATAGAATCCAAGGGTCTGGAGTCAGGAAGACCTTATTTCGAATCCAATGACAGGCATTTACTATGTGACCCTGGGCAAGTCACTTAACACTGTTTGCCTCAGTTTCCTCATCTGTAAAATAAATTGTAGAAGGAAATGGAAAACCATTCCAATGTCCTTGCCAAGAAAACTCCTAATGGGGTCACAAAGAATTCAAATGACTGAACAATAACCACCACCACCTTCTCTCAGCACTTTTCCTTCAACCCTTCTTAAGGACTTCTCAAATTCATTTTTATATTACTGTAATTTATAAGTTTGGCACTACCCTTTTTGTAGCTTATAAACAACATAATGATAACAATTTGCATTTATATAACATAGCCACAAAATGCATTGTCCTCATAATGATTCTATGAGGTCTGTAGGACAAAATTATTATTCCATTTCAAGATGAAGAATCCAAGCCTCAAAGTAGTTGGGTGACTTGCTAATAGTGACATTTCCCAGTAAAATCAGGACTGGACCCATATCTCCAGACTCTAAGTCAAGTACTTTTTCTTCTCTATACTGACCTATTTCTTCATGAAGTAACGACAGTTTATTCAACTCGGTATTCTCTTGCACTAAAAAAATGCTGTTCACAGACAAGATGCTTGTAAAATTTGATTTTTTTTATAAACATAATCTTGAATATAAACATAAAAAATTTATAAACTGGGAAATTATAACAAGGATGATGATAAACTCTTCTCAATCTTTTCATAAAGAATACGATAAAATAAATGATTTTACCTTTGATAGAAGGAATTCAATTGAGTAAAACAAGTAATTTTGTGATTAGAGATTAGGGAAAGTTAAAGAAGGAAGAAATGAATTTTTTTCAAAATGCCTTTAATACAATAGATTGAGCTGGCATTATTTATTTAAGGATTTCAAATATGGTGAGGTAAGCTGGGTTTGATCATAAACTCAGCAAGGGTAAAAGCTCTTTGAAGCTTTCTCAGAATAATAAAACAATATTCTGCAAAGAACAGGTTATAAATGTTTGTAGAATGAATGAATGGATTAGCATCCTATCATTTTTCTTTTGGCTTCAAGTCACCCCAACTTTAAGGTATAGCTAACATTAGCAACATGACTAGAAAATAAACAACAACATTATGGCCGATGCATATGATAGCTTTATTTGTGGTGAGGGGAAATCAAGCAAGAGATAGTTCTGAAGAGTATATACTTGGGTGATTGGAGGGAAAGTGTTTTATAAATCCAAATACAATCTATTGCATGCAATCTAGACTAGTCTCCCTTCCATTCCTTCCCTTCCCTTCCACAGCCCTCATGCCCAAAAGTAATAAAATGAGCTTAAAATTTAATTGATCCCAAGGACCTAAGGTTCTAATCTAACTGTTGATTAAACTTACTGGTGTCCTAGGTACACAAGCCCAGATCACACAGAGGCAGGGGTCTTCAGTTTGGCCCAAGCTACTGCATGGACATGCCAGTATGGGAAATGAGGAAACAGAAGAGCCCTACACAATTGAATCAGTGTATTATCTTTGACAAATACCCTTGCCATGCTATTGTGAAGTGAACCTTTTTTTTAATTATTAAATGTTAGATGGTCTATGAGTCATTTCATTGCAATTGCAGGTCTTTTTTTAAAAAGATTTTTCAAGGCAGTGGGGTTAAGTGACTTGCCCAAGGCCACACAGCTAGGTAATTAAGTTCCTGAGGTCTGATTTGAACCCAGGTACTCCTGACTCCAGTGCTCTATCCACTACTCCACCTAGCCACCCCCAATTGCAAGTCTTAACAATAGAAAATGCCTGTATTAATCCAGGTTTTGGAAGGTACCTCACTCACTTCTTTCCACCCGACCTTTATCCTTAGTTTTTGGCCAACAAACTGTGAATAGGAAAAGAAGCATGCTAACTAGAATCAGGTCTGTGATGAGGAGAGCATTTGAGAAATAGTGACCTGAAATGATTCTGTCTCTATTGTTTTTTTAAACCACTCTTCAAGAACTGTTTATGTGAGGGCCTCTGGAAGAAAAGAATTAGATTAAGCAAGCTGTCAAGCTCCTTTTCAACTCTAATTTTGTAGAAAATGCCTCAGTTGCAGAGGTCACATGTTCACCAAGATTTAGTGTATTTTCTAACAGCCTGCTGGTGAGTAATGATTATTTAACGTATTTTGACAGATGATTAAAATTACATTTTAACACTAATTCCTAGGAGAAGTCATTTTTAGCTATGGAAGGTAATAGGTACCATAGCCGATGAATTTACACTAATTTTGTGAATAGTCAACGTTTGATATATAAAGAAACAAAACATTGAAAAGGAGGGGATGTCTCTGGTTCCCTTGTTGATGGGTGGGGAGGGGGTTTAAGTGGATAACTCATTACTGCTAATGGGAGGAGAAGCTGTCAATTCAACATGTAGGGATGGAATAGACATTTTAGCTTTTGAAAATAAGCCATTTGGAAGCAAATGATTGTATTTGTGTGGTATATCCTGATTTACCTGTACTTTTTGTATTAGCGTTGGCAGGATTCTAAAGCTAAACTTAATTCTACTTTACATTTCAGCATAGGTATTTTATTCTGGGTCAGGTAATATACTTGTTTTCATCATTTATACCTGTCAGGTAGAAGGTCTTTCTTTGATCATAATCCCCCTTCTGACATTCCTTGTACATGATTCTTGTAATATTGTCAAGGTCATCCAGTAAATACACCTCTTCTTTAAGTTGCCTGGCATTTGATTTACTGTGAGAAACTATCTTTTTATACATTTATTCTACATCTTACATGCTGAGTCCCTTACAAATTTAACAGAACAATCTTGGGTCACTTGTGAAAACTATCAAAATGATTTTCTCTTGTGCTGGAGGAAAAAACATAAACATTTACCATTTTTTAAAATTAATGCTTTTTAATTGGATAAAAGCACAAAATAAACATTGTTGGAGAATTTTAATTGAAAAATATGTTGCTCAAAAGATAAATTTGCTTCTTATAAAAGTCAGTTTCCTTTTGTGAAGTTGATCATGGATTGACTATGAATACTTAGTGAGAGATGCCTCTTCCTCAACCCTCAAACACAGACATATTCTTAGACCTTCATAACTACCCAGTTTACATTGAATCGCTTCTTCCAAATTTTATTTCCACAACCAGATCAAAGCAAATGATAGTGAATCAAAAAAATTTAATTTTTTTTCTGGTACCCAATAATATCATGGAAAGATATAACATTTCAATAGGGTCATTGTGATAACTCTGCATCATACAAAAGTAGCAAGAATCCAATGTGTTTAATAGCTGTGAAGCTAAAACTTAATTTTTAAAACCCAAGTCCTTTCCAGACTGTGGGTCATTCACAATGACAGAAATATACTCTCCAAAATCCATCTTAAACTGTTTATTTCCTAAATTTGGAAAAGAGGGGGAAAAAAGATAAAATTGCCTAGTAAAAATCCAGAACAAGAGTCTCTTCTCTGTGGTTCATTTATCCCTTTAATACCACCTGGATTGGGGTTTTAATGCGCTTTACTGGATCAGCAAGGAGCAATTTCCTGCAGGCAGAGTTGGATATAAAAGGGGCAGATTAATGGTTATTTATGAAAGACTGGAAAGGATCCCAAGCTGCAGTGCCCTAAACACTCACAGCTTATGCACAACGTCGAGGCAGAGATTACTAAGCAATTTATCACATATGGGTAATAGCCAGAGCAACTGCCACCCAGTCACACTCCTACATGCGGAAATACGCATTGTGAGACTGAGGGGGGTGGGAGAGAAGATGGGAAAGGAGAACTGGGGGATACAATAAAAGGGAATATGTTAAAGTTAATCCTAGTTGGAGAGAGACACAAATCTCTATTTCTTTGTATCACAGGGAGGACAACATTACCTTTTAGCATCAGTCCCTGTTATAGAAACCCAAAATCTACTGAGCTTATAAATTTCTCAAAGGTTCATTAAATAGGATTCTGCAGAACTTAAAGATTATATTTCTTTTGGCACACAAAATTAATAGGCTTGTGTTTATACCTTTGATCCTCAAATTCTGTGAATTTTTAATATTTATTTATTTTCCAATTGGAAATTTTCCAATTGGAAATTTTCCAATTTTCCAATTCCAAATGCAAAGATCATTTTCATCATTCATTTTTTAGGTAAAATTTTGTATTCCATTTTTTCCCCTCCCTCCATTCCTTACCCCCTCCCCTTTGAAAGCAAGAAATCTCATATAAGTTATATACATATAACCATGTTAAATATATTTCTATATTAGTCAATTATGAAAGACAAATTAGAGCAAAAGGAGAAAATACCAGGAGAAGGGGGAAAAAATAAAACATAAAGCAAATTTTAAAAATTTAAAATAGTATGCTTTGGTCTGCATTCAGACTTCTCTGGATGTGAATAGCACTTTCTATTACTTTAAGAACCATCTTTGATCATTGTACTGCTAAGAACAAGTCCATCATAATTGATCATTCTATTGTGTATATATGTGTATTATAGTGACTACTGGGTGAAAAGTTGGGTGGTATGTTGGATAGAGCTCTGGGTTTGGAGTCAGTTCACAAGACCTGAGTTCAAATTCAGACTCAGATCACTAGATGTGTGAGTTTGGGCAAGTCACTTAACCTCAATCTGCCTCAGTTTCCTCAACTGTAAAACACGGATAATAATAATAAAATAGAAAAATAAAGTATCTGAGGAATCTGCCTCCTCAGAGTTTTGAAGTTCAAATGAGATAATATTTGTATGGATCTCAACATAGTACTTGGCAAACAGGACTTGCTTAATAAACCTTTCCCTACCTCTCTTCTCTCTCTTCTTTGTAGAATGCAGAATATTGCATGCATTGTCAAGATGATACGTTTTATTTAAGTATATTTTACAATGTAGTACATTAGTATATTATACTACTATAATATATGCACATATACACATATAATCATATATTATATTTAATTTCTATCATATTCTTGCCAAATTTTCCCCTTTTCCATTTTTGAAAAAACTTATCCTAAAGTATGAGAAAGAGATGGCTTACTAATGAGAGGTTGATTTATATTTGCAAATGAGGTATTTTTTAAAAAAAGAAAATGACCTCACGGATTTGCTTCCCTAAGCTGAAGAAGTATCTGTGAAGAATCCAGACTTTAATTAACATATATAAACCACGATTCAGCTAGGGTCCTAGAAAGGTCCTTTGCTATATTTTAAAAAAGGGATTCATATGAGGGCAAAAGATGATGCTAAAACAATGAGAAAGTAGTAGGTGCTATTTTGTTGGGGTTTTTGAACTTAGAATTAAAAATTAGCTTGAAGCACTCAGAAGCATTGATGAGTATTCTCTGATGTTTTATAGGTGGTAACATAATTGGAATGCAGTGCTTTAAGTAGTATGGGTGAATGGGCTTTTACCTCAAGACACTAGCATCCACAGAGATCATAATTTCTTCCTAAAATAACCAACTATTCCCAGGACTAACAAGAATATACCCATGGGAAAAAAAAAAAAAACCTTTCTCTAGTGCAACTTCACCCTCAATCCAGCTGTTCTCTAAATCATTTGCCTACCAACTCACCTGGATTTGCCCTTTGTAAGAAAACAACAATAGCTATGGAGTTACAGATTTCTATCAGTAATTCACTTTTCTCCTCTTTGTTTTTGAAACTTCTTCAAGGTTCAGTTTAGTTACTTCCTCCAATACAAAGCTTTTCCTGACCCCCCCCCTCTTTTTTTGCACAAGGCAATGGGGTTAAGTGACTTGCCCAAGGCCACACAGCTAGGTAATTATTAAGTATCTGAGGCTGGATTTGAACTCAGGTATTCCTGACTCCAGGGCCAGTGCTCTATCCACTGGGCCACATAGATGCCCCCCACCCCCGACCCCTATTTGATGGTCCTGGTTCTTCTATTAACTTATCTCTATATATTCTTGTATAAATGGCACTCTACCCTTAAAAACAAGAAAACCTGAGTTTAAGTCTCATCTCTGACAAATGAGGAACTTATCATACTGCATAAGTTGCTAAGGTTATCATTGTTCTAGGCAATTTTCAAGACAACAAATACTCAGGGATTTTTTATTTAAGTATATTTTATTATGTAGTACATTAATATATTATACTATTAAATGCAATATAGCATTGATTATATGTGTATATATAATTGCATATATTTGTGTTTCTTATTATATAGTTTATTTGTATAGTATAATTTTACAATATATGATGTTTATATGCATATATATCATATATTATATAAAAGTATATTTTATTGTCTCAAGACAATAAATTGAAGAGAAGGTGCTAACTTGCTTTGGTAGTTTCCTCTACCAAAGAAATCACAGATCTAGTCTGTAAGTCTCTGGAACATATTAATTAATATTTGTTAACTGATTGACTACCCTATTTCTATACATGTTATATGCTTTCAGGAGAATGTATTATACTACTTGACAGTAGAGGCATTTTTTTTTGTCTTTGTGAATCAACAGCTCAACCTATAGTGGGTATTTAATAAATATTTGCTGAATTGAGTTGAAGGTTTTATGCAAACTACAGTTCAGAATTTGGCTGAATGATATTTAAAGTGCCTCATGCAGTATTATATCTTGTTTGTGTCCAATAAGTATTGCTCTCTGGCTGATTGGTTGCAGAGAAATTTAACCAGTATTTGCCAACATAAAATACATTTTGACTCATGATTAAAACTATTGCCATTCATAATATTACCTGTATTGCAACCTGGAACTAACTGTTTAGCTCTGGGAGCTTTGTGGGGCTGCAAATAATTGTGACTCATAAACTGAGCTAATAATGTCCAGTACTTGACTCCAACATCTAATAAAAAGATATTCATAGGAAAATTTCAATTAACCAGAACTATTCAGAAGGTGATCCAAAAAAAGAAAAAACTAATTTCTTCCAGTCATTGTGGAAAGACCTTCTAAAATCTTTCAGCAATTGTTTTGGTCTTGGCAAATAGCATAGATGGAATGCAATGAAATTTTGAGGTTGCATGATTCTGTAACTAACCCAATGATTAAGCTAAACTGAATTTTAAAATCTATTAGCATTCCAGTGTTTCTAAATATCTTCAGGGGACTGGGTGAGGAAATGCACAATTAAAAAGACACCATCATCATTTTTATGTGATCTAATGAGATGGCACTTTAATTATGAGGAATATTACTATTCAAGGGCTTAGAAACATTGAAATTTGGATCTATAAAAGTAAATAAATCATCTATGTGATATAAGGGTTGTTTAATATAAGTCATTCATTCATTTATTCTTCAAGAATCCTGATTTTTCTATTGTATATAGGAAATATTTGTAGTATTTGAATACACCGAGTAAACAGACACAAATGAAAAATGAAAAGGGTTACTCCAACCTCAAGTTATTTTTTATACTATATTAAAGCCACATTGATAGAACTATTCAGACCAATTCCAGTTGGGCTTCCCAATCATGTGAAGTGATTATTCCTGGAGAAGCATGCAATTATATTCATTGTTAAAAAAAAAAAAAGGCTTATGACCATGGAGAAAAAGAGAAAAAGTTCTCAGATCTTTGCATTTTACTAGCAGAATCACTCCATCTTACCCTGGATGAAACAGATAATAATCTATGTTAGATGTGTTAGAATGCAACTTCCTTAGAGAGGGTACATGGTTAACAATTTTCCTATACCAAGGATTCAAAAGTAAAAATTACTAACAAACAAAAAATTTTGAGAAAAAATTGAAATAATCATTAGGACCTCATGCTATCTATCATCATGTTTACCAACTCCTTTATAGTTCAGTCTATACATTTGGAAACATTCAATCTGGAAATTCAGGCAGAGGGTCTGCCCTCTTTCCACTACACAAGAACACTATTGTCCTTTACACTAAAGGTCTTCAATCTTCCTTACATTTCTGAGTCTTTACTTATCTCATAGTGACTTTGCTTTTGCACAGGATGAAAGATATTTTACCTCTCTGAGAAAGGAAGCAAACACCCTTAACCTTATTGCAGAGAAAAAAAGGCAAATCTCATTTATGTCCTTGCATTACCATAATATATCTTATGTTCAATTTGCTTATTGGTATCCTTGGTTACTTGTAGGTGAGATGACTTGAATTCTAAGGGAGAGTCAGAAATGACCTAAATTATTCCCATAGAGGAAGAGAGAGAGTGGGAGGGGGCAAGGGAGAGATGAAGAAGAGAATTCATGCATGTCGGCATTTGTGTGCTGCTCTCTGCCCATGTGGGTTATCTGTGTCCACATGGGTCTATCTGAATGTGCCTTTCTGAGAGGCATGAATAGCTATCTCTTGAGTCTCCTTCATTAATCCTTCTCCAAGGGAGGCTATGATTCTTGCCAGTAAGGGAGCAGGAGGCTGAGGTCAATAACTAACCACATACTCTTCCTGTCAAAAGACAAGCCTAGAATTATAACTATCCACCCCATCTAAATATTTTTAGTTAAGGGGAAATAACTTTTAGATTCAAACTACCACCGTAAGATAGCTATCACTTAATGAGAAGTTCCCCAAGTTATATATCTATGACTGGACCTACCTCCCCACAAAATGCTAGTCCTATAATGAACATATGTAATAAATAAATTCATGCAAGCTGATAGCAAATGGAAATCAGAAAGTATGCAAATCAGAATACAATCTAGACAAAATACCAAGTAAATGATCTCTATCAGTGAGATCAAGATAAGACAGAGATAAAGACCAGAGACACAGAGATAGACAGACAGAAACACAGACCAAGACAGAGTGATAGAAACAGAGACAGAGACAAAGAGATAGAAACAGAGAGAGAGAGAGAGAGAGACAGAGACAGAGACAGAGACAGACAGACAGAGACAGTTTCAGAGAGAGAGAATATTAGAGAGACAGAGACAGAGAAAGAGATATTCAGAGACAGAGACAGACAGATTCAGGCAGAGAAAGTCAGAGAGAGAGAGACAGAGAGACATAGAGACAGAGAGACAGAGAGACAAAGAGAGAGGAGGTAAGGGGGGGATTGTAACTCTATTAGAGAGAATATACTTAGCCAGAAGTAATGGACACTCAAGACTTGTCTGTGACTCTGATGGAATGATTTAAAAACAATATCTCCTTTAAAAAGGGGGCAGTAAAGAGACAGAAGGATGGAGGAGATTGATTAGAGTAAATCACATTACAAGAAGAGGCATAAATGACCTATTGCAATAGAGGGGAAGAAGGAAGGGAAGGAGGAAGGGACAAGGGAAAGGGGCAAGAAAGAGGAGGGCATTAGGATATAAGGGGGCAAACATACTGGATGAAGGGGTATTCAGAGAGGGGAGAGAGGGAGGGATAGGGGGAGGAGAAGGGGAATGAAGGAGAGGGAGGGGGAGAAGGAAAGGGAGGAGGAGAAGGAGAGGGAGAGGAGGGAGCCCCAGATCTTACCCACTGGGAATTTCCTGAAGTCTCTAGACATGAGCTGGAAACAGTACCATGATTGAGTTACTGATTTCTGTATATGCTGACCTCTTACCAAAGTCTTTCTCTGCAATCATTCATGTTCCCTCCCAAAGCTAAGCATTTATCTTCTTGCAAACTCTCATCAACTCTCCTTTTGTAGAGTCCTGAGCAATAAATCTCCACCAAGGAGGAGAGTCACTGCAAGTGGGTTGTGATCCACAAGTGACATTGAGTTTGGTTGACAAAGTCACACAATCTTAACATTGTGAGGGGTCGCAGAAACTATCTCTTCTAAACTTCTCATTTTACAAAACACATTAAACTAAAACCTAGAGAAGAAAAGTGATCTAACCAAGGCTGCATCAGTTGTAAATGATATAGCTAGGATTTGAACCCAGGACCTCTCACTACAAATACAGTGTTCTTCCTACTGAATAATACCTGCCTACAATGAACCTGGATTCTAAGTACTAGGGTTAAAAACTAATTATTTGAAAGCATTCAGTTTTTTTTCCTATGCTTTGTCTTAAAGGGATTACAATAGGCTGTTGTACTTCATCATTAAGGATGTCAGTAGGTAAACCGACATAGGCAAAGTTGAATTTTACATCCTTAGTCTCTTTTTATTGTTCTTCCATTCTCCTTGATTATCTGCCTTAACTTCTATCAAAATATCCTTTCAGATAGCTACATATTTAAGTAATATATTATGAAGAGAACGATTCTGTATTTTCCAACAGAATGGTTAATATTATAATCCAATCAAGCAAAGATCCTTTAAAATGCTGAAATCTCCATTTTTAACAGGATAACATGGAGGAAAACAAAACACTGATTTACAAAAGCAATGATAATGAAAGAAAATTTCAACAGGAGCTTAAAGTCAGACTATTAAAGGTCCTTCCTTTAAAGCTAATTCTTAATTTTTTAATAACAAAACAAATTTGCTTACTAAAACTCTGTGCTATGGTAAAGATTCTTGGCAAGAGAAGCTATTGCAGTATAGTTAACCATCTAAACATGACCATCTTCCTTTGGGCTTAGATTTTCAGGAATGTTGAATTTAAAAACAACGGTCTTTGAGAAAGTCCAATAGCCACATGTCTTGTGGGCTCCAGTGTTATGTATACTTTCAGCACAAAGAATTTTTACTTTCTCTACAAAAAGTCTTCCAGATTCTCACAAAACTCTTCTCAATATCTAGTTTTTAATCCTTTATCTCCAATTCCACATGACCATATAAAAAGTCCCTTTTGGTCAGTTATGGTTCACGAGTACACCTTCTGCAAAGAACAAAGATTCCAATAGTTTCAGACAAGAAGACCAAATTACATTTCTAAAAATTAAAATATAAATATATTTTATAAACTTCCAAAGACATTTTATAATATAATCTAAAGTCTGCCTCATCTAACAAGTAGAGTTGGATTGAAATACCAGCAGTCAAAAGATATAAAGTCTATTTTTTATTCTATAACTGCCATTCTGTATGACTTGGAAAAGTAGAGGAAGCTTAATGTACCTTAGTGGTCTTCTTATGAGAGTAAGATGGCATCTAGAGAGCTTGGTCTGAAAATAGGAAAGCCTGAGTTCAAATCCAACATCCAACACTAACAAGCCATGGTATCCTGGGGGAGTCACATATTTGTAGTAAATAAAATGCAGAGGAAGGCATTGAACTGCCAATAGGAACCCATGACTGTATAAGTGGTTGTTGTTTACATATTCATTTGAGCTAGGGAGAAGGGTCAGGTGCAAATTTTGCATCATCCCCCTGCCTCCTTAATTTCTCATATATATATATATATATATATATATATATATATATATATATAATACATATATAATGTATATGTGTGTATGTGTGTATGAATGTCTACCCATTAGGTTACAAAGAAACAAGTACCAAAAACCCATTTTGTGATCTTGCAAACAGAATTTTAAGTCAACAGATTTCTGGTGATCCAAGAAACTATATGCAGAGAATAGTTTTGTGTGATAGTGATCCCTAGAAAAAGTTGTGCCTTTCACCTGCAATTGGCAAAGAATCTAAACCTGCAATTTCCTATTTTGAAATCATTTTCCTTCAAAATAATTTTGTTTAGCTTGAGAGAGGGAGAGAGGGAGAGAGGGAGAGAGGGAGAGAGGGAGAGAGAGGGGAGAGAGAGAGAGAGAGAGAGAGAGAGAGAGAGAGAGAGAGAGAGAGAGAGAGAGAGAGAGAGAGAGAGAGAGAGAGAGAAGAGGAAAAGATAAGGTTCTTCAAACCCATTTTTTTAATACAAAGTTTGAGCAGAGTGCATTTTCTCAGTTCAATTGACAACACAGTTGTTTGAAAAAAGTGATAATGAAAATGCAGAGACCACTCACTCCCAAGGCATTAGAAATTACTGTTGTTATAATAATGATACAGATTACACTAATAGCTATTCAAAGACAGTTGCTGAAAGGAGAATAATTTGTATTCTTTAGGCAGACAGCATGTGGGAAACATGATGGGCTATAGGACAAGGTAACTGCTGCTATACAGACTAGTTTTTGGTTTTTAGTTTTATTTCTGTTTTTGTTTTTTTTGGGGGGGGGCAGTATAGAAGAATGTCTGGAAAATTCAGAAATCAGAAACTTTGTTAGAGTATTTTCACCTGATCTAAATCACTTCACTAGCAGAGAAATGACTTGTTTTTGTTTTTCAGGTACTTCCTTTCAAGGCTAGGACTACTTCTCAATTTATGCTAACTGATCTGACTTATCTTGAAAGATTTAGCTCCAAGATACATCTGTATCAATTTGTTTTGACCAGAGTCTTAAGGAAAGATTCAGAATCTTTCTATCTTAATCAGGTCAAACAGATCTTAGCATTAGTGACTACCCTGAGCCATTCTCTTTTGGCAATAATCTGGCAAGACCCTTGGCATTTTGTAAAATTATCACAGAGGCACAGAATTTTAGAGGCAAATGGGAAGAACCAAAGAGATGCTATAGTTTAAGAAGGCTAGATAGATGGATTGGATATACTGGTGAATATACTAGTGGATAGAAAGGTAATTAGATCCATGAAAGACAGATTGACAGAAGGGTAGACACATAGAAGATGGATAGAAACCTGTATGTTTAAGTACTTAGTCTGAGCTAAGTTCCAATGACATAAATGTTGGTGTTCAGTTATTTCAGTCATTTTGGATGCTTCATAACCCGGTTTGGGGTATTCTTTATTTATTTTTAGGTTTTTTTGCAAGGCAAATGGGGTTAAGTGCCTTGCCCAAGGCCACACAGCTAAGTAATTATTAAGTGTCTGAGACTGGATTTGAACCCAAGTACTCCTGACTCCAAGGCTGGTGCTTTATCCACTACGCCACCTAGCTGCCCCTGATTTGGGGTATTCTTGACAAAGGCACTAGAGTGGTATGCCATTCCTTTTTTTCTAACTCATTTTAAAAATTAGGAAACTGAGGCAAATAGGGTTTAAGTGACTTACCCAGGATCACACAGCCAGTAAAAGTGTCGGAGGCTGAATCTGAATTGAGATCTTTCTGACTCTAACCTGGCACTGTATCCACCATTCCACCTAACTGCCCAATGACACAAATAAAGGAGAAAGAAGCAATTTCTTGCTCTCAAGAGTTATACATTCTAATAAGGAAAGATAGCATATGAAGGATAAGTGGTAAGATTTGTTCTTATCAAATTTTTCTTAATAGTTCAGTAATAATACAATTAACTCAACTGCAATAACTATACCAGAATTAGAAATAACAATTAATTGTACCAAAAAAACTAAGATGGACGGAGCTATATTCTTCTTCCCATATTCTTTGATCCTCTCACACTAGCCTTCTCTGTTCTCACATGAAATTCTACCTTCAAACTCTTTGTCTTTGCATTGAATTGGATTGCAAACTTTTCTTGCTTTAACTCCAGTCTCTCTTTTATTTTAGAGAAAATTCAACCCTTACCTTCAATAAGAAGTCTTCCCTAATTCTCCAAAATGCTCATGTCTTACTTATCAGATTACCTTTTATTTAGCTACTATGTGTAAACCATATATAATATGCTTGCTGGATATATTTCCAGATGTACTTTTCTCCCCCATTAAAATGGAAGCCCCTTCAGCTAAGAGATTGCTGCATTTTTGTACTTGAACCCCCTAGCAAAGGGCTTAGCACATAGTAGGCATTTCAAAATCCTTTTTAATTGATTAATTAATTTTATAAACAAGCAAAAACTGCATGTAGAATGGAAATCAACTTTTACTCCAAAGAACAAAAGGAAACAATTTTGAAAATACTACTTCAAACCAATATCCTGCTATACCATTACCAAGTGCTCTATGATTTCCTATAAATACAAAATTGCCCCTACTCCTGGCTGCTAGAGAAGCAACTCCAAAGATAGATGCATCCTGGGTGCAGAGTGGGAGGTCATATTTCCATGTTTTCCAAATCAGAACATTTGTCTTTAAAACAATGCAAAAGCTACACTCACTGAAATCTGTAATCTGATATGAGCATTCAATCAAAGAGCCATCCTTTGTGACAAAGTGGCAGAGACTATCATGTGGTACGGCGTTGCTATGGAAACCACTCCATTTTAGCAGACACCTCATACCTTACAAATATTCACACATGGACAGCATCCATCCCTTTTCTTCTCTGCTTTTATAGGACTTTAACTCTTGCATAAGTCAAACAACTTGCTTTGTTTACTCCCCTCCTCCTGATCCAACCTAATTCTGGTTCATAATCTAAAGTCAAAAGTAGCCTTAGTAACTAAGAGAGCTTTTAGAAGCAGAAAATCTTGGAACTTGTTTCTTCATATTCCATTTATTTTAAAAGAGAAGGCTATAGGTCTATCTGAAAATTAGAGATAATAAGCATGGGGAACACTAACCCAATATCACCATGACTATCATCATCATCATCATCATTATCAAGAAATTATTAAGTTTCTATTATATATCTATTATATACAAAGAAGGGGGGGGACTAATGTCCCGAGCCTCAAGAAGGTCACTTTTAAATTCTTAATATAACAAGACAGTGGACAATGATAACATGATGAGAAAGTCTCTCCAAACTAAAAATATCTCTTGAAAATTAATCATCATTATTATTAGCCCTCTTTCCTTCTTGAAATTTATATTACTTTGCAAAATCTCCCATATGTTTTATGTACTTATATTTTGTAGCCCACTTGTAGTATATGAACTCCTTGAAAGCCCAGGTTACATCTTATCTTCATATCCCCAGTGGCTAGCACAGTGCCCTACTCAGAGTAGATGCACAATAAATGTTTGTCATTTAGAACTAAAGCATATCCATAACCCTGCATACAAAAATGAAGGTTTATGCTCTTGGGTAACATGTTGTATAATTTAATTTAATTTTTTATCTGGTTCTGTGATTTCATTGGCTTAAAATCCCTCAACCAATGCAGATCTGTAATTGTGCTGAAACTTATGGTCTTTCAATTGCCTTGGGGCACCGAGAAGTTCAAATGAGTTGTTGGAGTATAATGGTTGCACAGTCAGTATATTTCAGATGCAGGACCTTATACGGGCTCTGTATGACCCAAAGACTAGCAATCTGGGCTCTACTCCCTGATTGCACTGTTGACATTGTAGACATGACCTAAGACATGATATTGTTCAGGTTTCTGACAATCCCATGCTATCAGATACTCTATCACTTGGACTTGGCTAAGAAGAGTCTTTTGTGAATTATGTACAACTCTGAGAAATAAAAGCATATTCAGCTGCTTTTGAAATTGAGAGTCTTGTTTTTACAAATGGATGTGACTCATCTACCATATCAGAAATTCCTAATTCAGAGAGTACCTGCCAAAATAAGCTATGGGCATCTCCTCTCAAAAGCTCGACCGTGTCCCCCAGTTGGATATGCAAGGGAGGTCCTTCTTGTTGTGGAGGTTGTGGGTTTCCAGTGTAATTCTTAATGACCTGCATCTTCGGTAGACCTGGAATAAGAAGAACAAATTTTTTCAAGTACTGAACTAAGAATGTGTAAAGTCTTAAACATGCTTTAAGAAAACACAACTATTATTCACATTAGAAGTTTAGACACATCTAATCCTAGGAAATCTCTGGAGTGACCACACTGAAATGCTTTACAACTTTCTCATTATTTAAGCCACTAATGAAATGTGATGCATCTCTGCTCACAACCTCTGTACAGAGTCCCACCCTCCCCTAGCATCAATCTGTTTTTAGTTGAAGAAAATATTTCTCCTTTGGCTGATGCCTCCTTCACACAAACACATCACGTACAGTTTAATGGAAAAGAATCAATTTTTTCATCAACTCTATCCTTTCTGCCTATTACTTTCCTCCTGGGCACTGGCTGATTTCATCACTAAGGAGGTTCACCCCTTTCTCTGTCTGTATCACATTGCCCAGACTGAGGTCCATATCTTAAGGTTATCTTTGTAATTTGAACCCCCAAAAAATGTGATGGATGTATAGCTATAATACTTAAGACATTTGGACCTGAATTTGAGTTTGTAAAATAATGCCAATAAAAGGTGATATCCAAGACAATAGTATTGACAAGCATTCCATTTTCTAGATGACAAAGTACTTGGAAAAAATATTTTTCTTTTTCTTTGTGTTATCAGTTGCTAAATGCCCACAACCTGGGAACTCAGTTCAATCTGTCATTGGCAGGAACAATGGTTTCTATTAAATGTGCTCCCCTCATACCAATATTTGCTGGTGGTGCTAGATCAGCACAGTGCTATTTTCACTTAAAGGTGAGACTTCTCTCTCCTAAGACATGATCTAATCATAAGGTGACATTTATTACACATTTGTAGACTTCAATCATTGCAAAAGGTTCCCTTTTTTAAAAACTTTTACCTCTCCAATAAGTCAACACAATGATGGCATAACAACTAAAATGTTATACAAAATAAATGAAGGAAGATAAATAGGTCTCAGTTCTAGAATTCAAATTCATAGGGACAGTTTCAGAATTGGGTGAATTATTTTACCTCATAGATTAAGAAACTACTCAAAATTAAAAGGCAGTACTTGATTCTTCCATCTGAGTTAGTGGGCATAATGGGTAGAGTGCTAAGAAGATTCATTTTTGTGAGTTCAAATACTGCCTTAGACACTTACTGAAAGCTGTGTGACCCTGGTCAAGTCACTTGACTTTGTATTCCTCAGTTTACTTTATAAAACGAGCTGAAGCAGGAAATGACAAGTCATTCTAGTATCTTTGTCAAGAAAGCCCCAAATGAGGTCATGAAAAGTCAGCCATAACTGAACAACAACTCATCTTCCCATGACCACCTAGAATATTTCTGTAAAGGAAGTGCTATCATGTTTTGTGCTGAATGGAGGCTAAAAGATTGCCATCAGAACAGTCCTTTATTCTTTTAGTCAATCAGCAGGAAAAAAATGGGGGAAAAGAGGGCTTCAATGCAATGCCAACTAATTTTTAACTTTCACCCTAATTTTCTTGTTTGAAGATTAAAGGACAGGCTGCTACAGTTCTCCTGCTTTTCTTAATCTATTCCAAATGCAAAGACCTAGAGGGGATCACTTTAAGCCTACATCTTTCCTAATTAGAGTAAAGTGGGGTCCAGGACCTAACCTTACGTAAACATTAAATTTCACCATCTTTTGCCAAGGAAAACACCCCCACACACACACAAAAAAACAAACTATCTGTACCGAGATATTTATCAGCCTCATTTGCATTAAACTGTAAGTTCATCTCCTAGACCAGGAATACAAAGGAAAGGTTTTCTACAGTTTATTATTCAGTGAATCTCTCTCAACTCATAGGATTGGATTACACATCTTTTGAGGAATATACTCCTGGAAAATATGTAATTAGAGGCAGAAATAGTGGTATGGAATGAGCATGTATGGGATGATTGAGTTATTTTTTTTGACAGGAACTACCAAACCTTTGAAATCATAATAATATTTGAGCACACGAGTTTCAAAAGAAAGGAATTAGACTAGGGAAACTATGAACTCAAATAGGAAATGGTTATGCCTTTGACAGATGAAGGGGGGGAAGGGGGGAAAAGAGGAAGAGGAGGAGGAAACATTTATATATTGTCTCCTATATGCTAGCTACTGTGCTAAGCTGTTTACAAATATTATATCATTTGATCCTCACAATAACCCTGGGAGGTAGATGATATTATTATCTACATTTTACAGGCAAGGAAACTGAGGTAGGAGTTAAATGACTTGTGTAGGGTCAGACAGTTAGTGTCTGAGGGTACATTTGAACTCAGCTCTTCCTGATAGCAGGTGTACTATGACACTATGGCACCATTTCACTGCCTCTAGAAATAGGGAAGCCAGAAGGAGAGAAAGATTATATGATAAATTTTAAATGTGTTAGGTCTGAGGCTCTGTTCAGACATCCAAATGGAGACATGCTATAAACCATAGCTGATATAGGTCTGTCATTTGGAAGTCAGGTAAAGGCGAGAGAAGGAAATTTAAAAATCATATGTAGACTGCATGGTATAGTAAATCAAAAGTAATAATCTTTCTGAATCCCAGTTTACTAATTTGTAAAATAGGAATAAGAGCAAAGACCTCAAAAGGTCCTTGAGGGAATTAAGTAAGAAGATATTAAATTCTTTGAAATTCTTAAAGAACTATATAAATGTGAACTATTATCATTATCATCTGCTCAGAGGTAGAAAATGACATTCTGCAAATAATAGTAATTACTGAAAAATTAAGTTAATGCTTCCCTTAAAATGTACTTCTCCTTTATTAAAAGAATCAAGCAGAAATTAGTTTGCTAGTAAAGTAAACAAAATTAACACTAATAAATGAAAAAAACTTCCCAAAAGAAGAAAGTTGAAAGGGTTGGCTAAATTAAATGTCAAGAATCCAAGCATCAGTATAATTGACAGGCTTATTTACTCACACTTTTATGGTTGAGAATAATCTCTGGTTTTTCAGGACTAGACCTTTCTCTACCAAACAGCTGCTCCTTGCCTCTTTTTCTACTTTTTCTCTGACTACCCCCACCACCACTCCCCACTCCATTCTAGAAAGGGCTGTTCGTAGAATCTTCCAGGCTAGGAATTATCAGCTTCCAAGATAATAAACATCTTTCTGAATATTTGAGGCTAGGGAATCAATCAGACTCACCAGAGCAGGACAACTACTATAGATATTAAAATAGCCAATTCCATTTAGGTCTCCACCTCATTTACTAAATTGAAGAGGTTTTTGTTTGTTTGTTTGTTTTTAGAGAAAGTTAGGGAATAGAAAAGAAGAGAGTCTAGAAGGGGATATTATCACAAATACTTCTTTGGCTATACCCATAGAATTCCAGGTAATACTAGTATTTTCCTGCTGGAAAACTCCTAGGTAGCCCACCTTTAACTCTGTTATCCTCAGAAAGTGATTAGAAATGATGAGTGTTCGCATAACACACAACTACCGCATGGCCGTAAACACTTTCCTGGAATAAATCGAATTTAGCTTCTATGACGTCTTGTACAACTAATGATTTTTTAATGTAGCTTTGTTTAGACTTTAAATTAGGTCTCTGAGGTGAAAGGCCAGCAACTTACTGACAGCCCATTTATCTAGCCAGCACCACTCTCTTCTAAGTATTGCCACAGGGAAGTTTAACATATTAGGGGCAGAAATCATCAACATCAAGTATAGATACCCATCTCTTGTGTGGCAATCACTCTAGATGGCATTACTCATATTTAGTGCCTGTTTAGGAAACAGAATAGTTGGTTAGGACAATCAATTCATTGCTAGTGGAAGAGCCTCCCCCCCAAAAAACTTTGAAATTCATGCCCTAGATCAGGGGGTCGGCAAAGTATAGTCAAAAAGTTGAGAATGAGATTGTTTTTGTACGACCTCAGGCTAACCAATGTGTTATTGTTTTCCCCCAAATTTTGTGATTAAATCAAAATAATTTAACTAAAATCAATTGTTTTGTTTTATATTTACACATCCCATCATCTCAACTTTCTCTGCCTCTCTTTTTAACTGAGTGGCAATTGCTCCCTTTTATAAACCAATAGGACTGAAATCTACAATAGGCTGATCTGGTCTGTTTATCCCTGAATGTCATAACTTAATCACTCTTCCTCCATGAACTGAGAATCAGCTAGAGAACAAAGATGCTTCTATCAAAGTGATAAGCTCAAAGTCTGCTTATAGGTTCTTTTTACTGATTAAGGAGACATAAAGTTTCAGACATGAGTCTCATACTTAAAACTCATCAAGGTGGCCAGGCTTTCCCAAACTCTCTTCCAAGCTGAAATTTGTAATATCTTCAAAGCACACCCGAGTTCTCTTCACAATGGCCTTTATTCCCCATTTTGGATTTCTCTCTCAGGGCCTGGGGAGTTGGAGACTGGTTTTTAAATCTGAGTCATCAGAAGGATCAGACTTGCCAAGAGAGAGATAATAGAGGGAAAAGACAAAGCCCTAGAGAACATCAAAATATGGGGACTGGGAAATAGGGTCAGTGAAACAGGAGGAAGAGATATAGGAGGGTGTGATATGTTCAAGGTAGAAGACAGTCAAGGTGTTCATAAGATGATAAAGAAGTCATTGGTGATATTTGAGAGAACAGCCTTCACTAGAGTATTGGGACCTGAAACCGGATTGCAAGGGATTGAGGTGGAACAAGATCATGAGGGAGTGGAATATGAAAAACTTGTAAAAATAGTTTGGCAGTTAAAGAGATAAGAGAGACAGGCACTGCAGCTTAATGGTGCAGAAGGGTCAAAAGAAGGTTTTCTAAGTACAGGGATTACCTAAGCATTCCTGCAGGCAGATGGGGAAAAAAAAACACTGTATTAATTTCAATTAGCACATCTATTAAAGGAGCAGGCAATAAACAGATGACATATTACCCTTTAGAATAAAAATGCAACCCTTTCTAGCAAAGTTTTTCAGCTATATATATTTTCTAATCGATTCTTTTCCTAAATCAAAACTGCTAAATCAAATTTTTTTCCAAATGACATAAGTCAAATTTTTAAAAAAATGTGTGGGCAGAATTGCTAACCTCAGTAATTAAAGGCTTATTTTTTTTCATTGTATTCAAAAATTTTGATATCTACTATATCTAAAGGACAAAAAAGGTCCAAGAAAATTTTAGATTTCTTTGGCACTACAGAAATTTTAAAAAAATTATATCTACAGCCCCCATGATTAAATCAATTAAACTTTAAAATTTATTTTTCCCTTACCCATGATAATCAATATGCTATATTTAGAACTTTCCCAAGAAAAACATTTTTATAAAACATTTTCATAAATATGGTCCATTAGAAATAACCAATAATGACTTACATAGTCAATTCAACTCACAAATAATACCATCAAATCAGTTGCCTAGAGATTTGAATAAATTTTCCATATAACAAAATGCTCATCATCAAATAAGAATTAGTTGAAGGAATGGGGGATGTTTAATGTGGAGAAGAAAATACTTGACTATGTGACATAAAACTGTCCATACATCTGAAGGGTTGTCATTGGGAATAAGGATTCGACGGGCTATGGCTGGCCAGCACTAAAAGAAAGTAGGTAGAGATCACAAAGAGAAAAACATTAACAATGAAGTTGTCCAAAAATGGAAATAGGCATGAATGAGTCCCTTGTTTCTCTATGGGCTCATGAAAAGTCTCAATGAGATAAATATATCATTTCTGGGATGTTTTGACTCAGCCAATAAATGACATTTATCATTTCCAGTCATGTTCAACTCTCTCTTTCTCTTTTCTCTCTCTCTCTCTCTCTCTCTCTCTCTCTCTCTCTCTCTCTCTCTCTCTCTCTCTCTCTCTCAATCTCTCTCTCTCTTTCTCTCTCTGCACAGCAATGGGGCAATGGGTTTAAGCTTAAAGTTTCATACACAGGTCTCATGCTTAAAACTCATCAATGAGATCAGGCTTTCCCAAACTCTCTCCCAAGCTGAAATTTGTAACGTCTTCAAATCACACCTGAGTTCTCTTCACAATGGCCTTTATTCCCCATTTTAGATTTCTCTCTCAGGGCTTGGAAAGTTAAGGACCAATATTTAAATTTGAATCATCAGAAGGATCAGACTTGCCTAAAGAGAGATTATAGAGGGAAAAGACAAAACGCTAGAGGACATCAAAAATAGGGTCAGTGAAAGAGATTACACACAGCTAGGCAATTATCTGGTCTGAGAACAGATTTAAAGTTGGGTACTCCTGACTTCAGGGCTGGTGCTCTAGCCATTGAACCACCTAGCTGCCCCATGTTTAACTCTCCATAATCCCATTTGGGGATTTTCTTGGCAAAGATACTGGATTGGTTTGTCATTTCCTTCTCGAGTACATTTGACAGGTGAGGAAACTGAGAAAAACAGGATCAAGAGACTTGTCCAGGGTCACATAAATTATAAGTGTCTGAGATCAGATTTGAACTCATAAGAGGAAGTCTTTCTTATTCCAAGTTCAGTGCTCTATCCACAGTGCCATTTAGCTGTTCCCTCAGACAATTTAATTTTCTTCTATTTTACTACTGTTTCAAGTTAAGTATTCCAGAAACAAGTTCTTAAAAAAAAGAATTCCTTCAGATTTTATTACATCTTTTCCATCAACTCCTATGCCATCTTCCTGTCTCTCATTTTTCTTTCATTTTTCTGAACATTCTCTTGCAACAGAACTACTTAAATCAATGAGAGTAAGTATATTCAGCTGCTATCTCCACATTTCTCAATGTTTGTAACCATCATATGAGTATTACAAGGTTAAAATAAAGTGACTTGATTGTTAGTGTTCTGGGCTGCCTGATTTCCATTGGATTTGGTTTTAAATGAGTCAGATGACAGTCAATAATAATTATTGTTAACAATTAATATGATAATAATAATAGATGAGGCTAAAAGATTTAGAGCTGGGATCTAAAAGTCATCAAGCATTCTCCTTTTATTTTTACAGATGAGGAAATTGAAGCCCAGAATGATTAAGTGAAGTTTTGAAGCTCAGTGGCATAATGGCTAGAATGTAGGACTTGGAATCAGGAAGACCTGAGTTCTAACCCGGGCTCAGATACTTACTAGTTGTGTGACCCTGGGCAAGCCACTTAAGTTTCCTTAGTTTCCTTACCAGTAAAATGGGGAGAATAATATCACCTATCTCCCAAAGTTGTGGTAAAAATCGATTAAGATATTATATGGTGAGTGCCTTGTAAAATTTAAAACATATAAATATATGCATGTGACTGTTACTTATTGAGATTATCAAAAATCAAACTAAGTACCAGAGATCTGATTTGAAGGAGATAGAGTATTCCTTTGCTTTTCCAAACAATCCTCCTTCAAATAAACATTCTATCTTAGTATTTTCTGCATTGAAGAAAGGAAGAAAAAAAAAGGAAAGGATGTTTACTTCTTTGGAAGGTAATGCTAATTTGGTGAAAGTAATTTCAAAGTAACTTCACTCCAACTCTGAAAATCATACACATGAATTTTATATTCATGAAATAAGGAAACATTCAAGTTGAGAAGAGACTGTACTACGATCAACCAGTTGAATAATCCCAGGTAATAAATGTGGGGACAGACACAAATCTTCGCAAAACTAAGCAGTAAAGTCAAAATAAATATTTGTTCAAGTTGGAGAGGGAGCCTAGAACTGTTAATGCAAGATTAGTGCTGCTTCAGTGACTGCAGACTGATTAAAAGAGGAGGAAAGTATATTGGACCATCTCTATGTAAATTAGCAGATAGGGTCTGGGAATAAAGGCTGTCAGTAGGGAACCCCTGTTGCCACCTTCAGGAGGAACATTCAAAAGAACATGAGATAAGAAAGTAAAGGCATGGAGTACAGGTGGCTTTCTTAAGCAATTTGGCTACAAAGGGGAGATTAGCATGATGAGAAGTAGTGATGGAATAGTCAAGTGAGATTATAGATGGGGGAAAAGTGGACATGCCTGTAGGCAGCCCAAAAAGAGCCAGTAGATAGGAAGACAATGAAGGTAGGAGAGAGAGTGGGGATGATAAGAGATTCCTTAACTAATGGTATGATAGGGAAGGGAGGAGAGTATAGTTAGTATGGGAGTGATGACCAGGGAAATAGTTTAGGGGTAGAAGGAATGGAAGTCAAGATGAGGGTGCAGAACAGAGTTAAACATAATAAGACATGGAGAAAAATGAACAATTTCTCCTCCTAACCCATTGACTTCCATGGGACAGAATTCAAAATACCAACTCTGCTTGGATCCTCAGATTAACTCTGTGCTTCCTAGTGGACCCTAAGTCACCTAACTTATTCCTGTGGAATGAATATGGCTGCTGTTACTGCCTAGATGAGCAAGGGGTCTCCAGTGAGAAACCTTCTAGAAGATGAAGGATCACCACTGTCCATCAACAATATCACTGCAAACAAAGGGATTTCTGGCTTTCCCATCCAGCTAGCCATTTTGTCCAACAGATGCTTCATTTGACTTGCTGGTATACTCTATAGATTCCTTGGTTTTGCCATTAGCTCTGTGTAGTATCCTCAAGACTTCCTTCGATCCTTCTAGCAGCAAAACCCTTCCATGGGCATTGACTCTCCCCAAATTAGAGTGTGAGTTCCTTGGAAGACTATTTCCCTTTTCTTTTTGTATCCCTAGTACTAATGTCTAGCAAAGTTTGAGGCACAAAATAAGAAATCAATACATGTTCTAATAATATATTGAGGATGAGTCTTTGTACCTCTACATCTGATTCATAATGGCTTTTGTCATTGTCCCCCCCCCCCCCCACACACACACACACTCTCATTGGACAGTAAGATTCATGGGAGCTCAGGCTATGTTTTTCTTCTATAAGCCTTCCGTAAGTATTCGATTTAATGCCTTACCCTGAATAGGGAGACAATAAATCCTCAGTCAATTGAATTGAACTGATTCGGATTTCTTTTTAACTTGTGATCATTTATATACTTTTAGACAACAAAAAAGTATAATATGCCAACTTTATGATTATTATTGACATGGTCTTATCCTTTATTATATTTTCTATTTTTTTTGCAAGGCAATGGGGTTAAGTGACTTGCCCAAGGTCACAGAGTTAGGTAATTAGTACGTGTCTGAGGTCGAATTTGAACCCAGGTACTCCTGACTCCAGGGCCGGGGCTCTATTCGCTGTACCACCTAGCCGCCCCATTTTCTATTTTTCTCCTCCTAACACATTATCACATTATTTCATGTTGTTGTTCTTCTTGTTGGTGTTGTTGAGCCATTTTCAGTTATGTCTGACTCTTCATGACCTGATTTGGGATTTTCTTGGCAAAGATAAGGGAGTGGTTTCCCATTTCCTTCTCTAGCTCGTTTGACAGATGAAGAAACTGAGGCAAACAGGCTTAAGTGAGTTGTCCAGGATCACTAGTTAGGGTCTGAGATCGGATTTGAACTTATGAAAATGAGTTCTTATGACTTTATGTCAACCACTGCACCACCTAGCTGTATGATTTTCATAGCATCCTGAATTTGGGACTAGAAGGGACCTAGAGGGCTATTGAGTCTATCTCCCTCATTTTTACAGAAGAGGAAATTGAAGTTAAAAGAGGTTTAGAGGGCGGCTAGGTGGCGAGGTGGATAAAGCACCGGCCCTGGAGTCAGGAGTACCTGGGTTCAAATCCGGTCTCAGACACTTAATAATGACCTAGCTTAGTGGCCTTGGGCAAGCCACTTAACCCCGTTTGCCTTGCAAAAAAACCTAAAAAAAAAAAAAAGGTTTAGAAACTTGTCCAGGGTCAGACAGGAAATAAATGTTAGAGGAAGGTTTTGATCTCAGGTCTTCCTTAACCACAAGCCCTACTTGTGGGGCTACTCACTATATTACTTAGTTACTTAGACTTCAATACTTTCTAACACCATTTTCTCTTTCTTACTCCTTTCCTTTTTTCTCCCTCTATTGTCTCTCTTCCTATTTTGATTAATTTCTGGCTTCATTTCTCTAATTTCGTCCTTCCTGCTTCTGTGTTCTTCATTAATAATTTAATTAATAATGCTTCTCCACCAAAGAATTCAATTTCACAAAGTTTTAGTTCTGGAAGTTCTATGGTTTCAACCAGTATTCCTATTAACCTGAAGCATAGTAATCAAAAATGGTAGGTTATTCTTCTGTTTCAAATTTCTTAGAAAATAAGCATAATGAAGCAGAACAGGAATGAGCAGAAAGTAGTTTGATCTGTTTCAAAAATACAGATCTTCTGTCACAAATATTAGCAACCTATTTCTTTGCCTGTTTTCTTTTGTTCATGGATTTAACACTGAATTCCAAAGGCACTGGAACACAATGTTAAATATAAACATAATGTCGGCTTGTGACAGTCCTTCTTGAAACAGTTTCTCCTCTCTGATTTTGAAAATTCTCTCAGGGAATCTGTTGTAAAATAGAGGAGCTCTTAAACTACTTCTCCAGTATACCAGATATAATCAAGCTTGTCTATAATTTCAGATTGCCTTTCTTCTTTTCCATCTCTAGGATGCAAAGAAGTCTTATGGGAGCATCCATTTTTCTCTTCCAAATTCACCAAGACTAAGAATTCTACCTTTCTTGCAGGAAGCAAGAGGGTTGTAGTTAACAGAAAGTTATCAATTATTTCTACACAAAAAGGACTCACACATGGTCTTGCATTATTGAGGTTTACCTGTGACACCGAATCCCATAGTCATGCCCAAACTTAAATGATACAATTTAAAATACATTTTAAGGCTTTTCTCAAGCTCTATTAGAATCCCAAATCTAGGAAAGTATTGGACTTCATAGAAAATAATATTCTAATTCTTTAATTAATCATGTTCAATCTATGATTAAAAATTAGAAATGAACATTTTTAAAATTAATCATTCCCATACATCTGAATTATATGACAAACTTGGAAGCACTTCAGAAAATTACAAATCTAATATAAATTTAAGATATCTTTATTATTAAGGAAAAATTATTTCTTCATGAAAAAGTTAGTTTATGTAGATTTAGGCATAACATTGAACATATCCCTATGTAGAATATAGATCTTTGTAGGCACTGATAAAAGATTACTCGCATTAATCCATTCTCCTTAAATAATTCAAATCCTACCATCATATGACTTTAAGCCATTACAATAAAACAAGCATTTAAGTATTTACTGTATGCAAAGCACTGTGCTAAGTGTTAAGCATAAAAGGTCCTCCACCTAAAAAAATCTTTGCCTTCAAGAAACTTATATTATACTATATTTGTTGTAGAGCAGTCAGGTGGATAGAGTGCAGGACCTGGATTCAGGAAGACATATCTTCTAGGGTTCAGATCCAGTCCCAAATACTTAATTATCTGTGTGACCCTGGGGAAGTCACTTAACCCTATTTGTCTCAGTTGTCTCATCTGATGATGATGATGTTTGTCCTCTGTCCTAAAAGAAGACCATGACATCAGGAAGATGATGCCATGGCAAGCACAGAAATTGGATTTGAATGAGGGGATGCTGTGCTAAGTCACCAACATCACTTTTTCCTCCAGAGTCAACTGGGTCCAGTGACCAGATATGAATCAGGATGACTGGAGATGGCTCTGGATGCGAGGCAATCAGGGTTAAGTGACTTGCCCAGGGTAACACAATTTGTATGTGTCAAGTGTCTGAGGCTGGATTCACAGTCCTGTCTTCCTGACTCCAAGACAAGTGTTCTACCCACTGTACTACCTAGATGCCCCTTTTTCATCTGTAGAATGATGAGAAGATCAAAACAAATACAGTTAAGTGACTGGAGAAGGGAATGGCAAACCTCTCCAATATCTTTGCCAAGAAAATCCCTGGACCATAATACTGTGCTAGGGTCTACCCAGGGTCACAAAGAGTCAGACATGACTGAACAGCAAAATTATGTCATATTATTATATATAAGAACAATAATAGCTAATACTTATATAACTTTAAGGTTTGCAAATATCTTTACAAATATTATCTTATTTTATCCTCTGAGGTATTCCATTGGATAGAGTGCCAGACTTGAAGGCAGGAAGGCTCAGCTCCTGTGTCCAAATCTGGTCTCAAACACTTAATAGTTGTGTGGCCCTGGATAAGTCACTCAATCCTGTTTGCCTCAGTTTTTTCATCTGTAAAATAAGTTAGAGAAGGAAATAGCAAACAACTTCAGTATCTTTGTCAAGTAAATCCCAAACAGGGTCATGAAGAGTTGGATATGCTGAAAAAAGACATTGGAGGGGGGTGAGGGATTTATATTAGAGAAACACCAATAATTTTTTTTAAACTTTTACATCAACTTTTTAGAGGCAAGATACAACAAAATATGATTCTCCAGGTAGATTTAGCTCACTAAATTATGTTTGAAGTATAATTTGAATATACGTGGAATGATTAACTTTAAAAAGTTTAGGTCTTTTTTTTAATTTAAGGCAATGGGGTTAAGTGACTTTCCCAAGGTCACACAGCTAGGCAATTATTAAGTGTCTGTGACTGGATTTGAACTCAGGTCCTCCTGACTCCAGGGCTGGTACTCTATACACTATGCTACCTAGCTCCCCCAGTATGGATCTGTTTTTATCATAAATGCATATTTGTTGAATATGGCTAAGGAATTAAAATGCTATTTCCCATGAAGAACAAAGACCATCTGAGGATTTGGAATTCTCAGAGAGATTGAGCATTGTTTTAACTTGTATATTAAGATGTATCATTTAGGTTTACATATGACTCTATGGGATCCATTGATCCATTGAGTCTCAATAAAAGAAGATGATGTGTGATTGCCTGTTGTGTAGAAATAATTGATGACCAAGGCAGCTAGGTGGGGTAGTGGATAGAGCACTGGAGGATCTGAGTCCAAATTTGTCCTCAGACACTTAATAATTGCCTAGCCGTGTGCCTTAAATAAGTAAAATGTTTTTAAAAAGAAATTATTGATGACCTTCTGCTAAGTACAGCTGTCCTGCCTGCCTTCTTCTCTATGCCAATCACAGTTACTTCCATAAAACTCCCAGCAGTGGTCTCTAGAGAACAGGTGATTTGTAAACTTTACTCCTATTCACAAGGCTCACCTCTGGTCTCACAATTACCTATATTATCTTTGTCAGAGACAGCGGTACTGTCAATTGCTCAAAACCAACCACCCCACCCCCCCACAAAAAAAAATAAACCAGTTTTGTGCTTCCAGAATCTCATAACCCAAAATAAAATTTAAGGTAAGAAAATAAAAAGAGAATGGGGAAATTGGGGAGAGGAGTATATTCTCTGGGCCATGCTACATTGTTTTCTTAAAGAAGTTGAAGATTCAGATTTCACAGATTGTATCCTCTTTACTTTCATTTTCTAGTTATCTAAGGCAATAAAGGAGATGAATGTTATAAAACAGGGCAGCCCAGAAAGAATGGTTTTACAGAGGGGTTTAATCCTTTCTGACATTTAGACAGGAGACTTGCCTCTGGCAAAAAACTCTTGCAGCCACCATAGCAGTTCATATAACCTTGAACGTATTACTTTTGATCTCACCATGAAACTACCTCAGAGGTCAACAAAAGTTCCACATACTTAAACTGAATAAACCTTGACACCTAAAACACAGACTCCAAAGTGCTTTATTTGATCTACCTTCATTCTAGGGAGCTAGATAGTTTACAGGGAAAATTCAGTCCATATTAACTGGAAAACATATACTGAAATACAGTCTTTCCTCACCCCTTATCTCTTAAAATCCCAAATTTCCTTCAAAGTTCAGCTCATATATCACTTCCCATGGAAAAATTTGTCTCAATTCTCCTTCTCCAAACAGTGATGCCTCCTTTCCAAAAAGAAATTTAAGTTGGGGTAGCTAGATGACATCAACCCTAAAGTCAGAATAATCTGAGTTCAAATTCTGCTAGCTATGTGACACTCAGCAAATCATTTAACCATGATGGTCTCCAAAAAAAAAAAAAGAAATCAACTTTGTATTTCAATTTCAGTAATTGCTATTATTATAACATAGCATTTTAAGGTTTGCAAAGAACTTTGTACTACATTACCTCATTTAATCTTTATAACAACTATGGGAGCAAGGTGTTAATATTCCCATTTTTATAAAACCACCACCACCACCACCAATGACAATAATAATAATAATAATAATAATAATGATAATAATACCTAACATTTTTATAACACTTACTCTTTGCCAGGCACTGTCTAAAGTGTTTTGCAATAATTTTCTCTTTTAATTCTCACAACTGTGGGAGGTGGGTGCTATTATTGTTCTCATTTTACAGATGAGGAAACTGAGGCAAACAAAGAATTAAGTGACTTGCCAAGATCATAGAATTAGTAAGTGTCTGAGGTTTGAACTCAGTGTTTAAACTCAGGTCTTCCTGCCTCGAAGTCTAGTGTTCTATGAACCAAGTATTTGGATTGTATGTAAATGTATTTTCTCCCTGTATAAAAATATAAGCTTCTGCATGCTCATTAATTGAGTTATCAGTTACTTGTTGGTTGATGGTACTTCCATGAATTTTACATTCACTGTTTACCATTTATTGTTCAACAATAAAATTCTTCCTTGGGAAGGAAAGGATCCCCTGACTTCTTGCCAGATCATGAATCTTTTAAGATACCTTTGCTAGAATGGAAGGTGGACTAGTATTTAATAACAGAAGATCTGGGTTTGATTCTTGATGTGCTAATTAGCCTACAATTGGCTGTGGCAATAACAGTGAATTAAAAACTCTCCAGGCTACAGCTTCCTCTTCTGTAAAATGAGGGGTATTGAACTAATTAAATGACCTCCAAGATCTCTTCCAGTTTCAAAGGTATGATTCCCCGATCCCATGAAATTCAAATGCATAGTAGGAAAATAGGATCATGTGCCTAAAACTGGAAAAGACCAAATCTCTGGTTCTAGTTTAACTTCTTCATTATTTTGCACTGTGACCTAGAAAAAAAATCAAGTGTTTTTGTGCTAGGTTTCCAATTTAGAGGTCAAATATTTATTTCTATAACTTTTAACAGCTCTGCTTTCAGTTATTATAATAATGTTCAAAGTAACAGTAATAGCAAGGCAGCTACATGGCTCTGTGGTTGGAGTGCTAGGACTGAAGTCAGGGAAGACCTGAACTGAAATTTGGCCTAGACACTCACTGTGTGATGCTGAGCAAGTTACTAAATCCCTGTTTGCCTCAGGCTTCCATTCTGTAAAATGGGAAAGATAATAGTTCCTAGCTCCTGGGATTGCTGTGAGGATCAAATGAGAGAATATTTATAACTAGTCAGGTTCTAATAGTAAACACTAAATTAAATGTTAGCCAGTATTACTAGTAGAATTTATATATTTATAAATATATAAAACATATTTATTAAGTATATAGATTTACTTTTATAAATATATACAGGAATTTATAGTTTATAAGCCATTTTCATTAAAAATGAATAAATTAACATATGACAATGTTAAATTTTACAATGTGAGAGAATCTTGTGAAACAAATCTTTTTTTGTTTTGTTTTGTATTTTGAGATTCGGTTTTCCTATCTGCCAGACTTAGAAAAGAGATTTGACCTGCTCCATTCTTAACCTGGACTGTTTCTTCCCTCCTTAGGCAAACTGATACCCAGCCCCATTGCCTTAGGGCTCACAATATTGGGTTTAAATTTAGTACAGATGCTTGAAGTGTAGCTCAGAACTCCCAGACTCACGAGAGCTACTCATCTGTATGCATCAGTATTGGTCAGCATATCACACCACACTCAGCAAAGAAATCCACTAATCATTCAGAAATAAACTAATGAAATTTCAAATCTCTTTTTGAAGAAGAAATACTATCTATTATAGGGACATTTGAGCCTTTTTCTAGGGACAATATTCTATGAGTGAAATTCTAAAGGATTTCTATATCATATGATATGTTTATTAGTAAATACTCTATTTTAAAGTATTTTTCCCAGATTGATATATATTTATCAAGTTTCTAGCTTAATATTAACAATGACAACAATAACAGAAACAATAATCTGAAAAGATCTCTGTTCTGGCATGATGTGACCAGTATATTATTTCCGCATTACTTATTTTTCCTCTCTTTCCTTTAAGTTTCCATTTGTGTTCAATTTTTACAAACAGTGAAAACCTTCCTCTGAAATACTGTGCAGTTCTTTTACCTAAGTACTCTGCTTTCTAGTAAGGAATGGAAAATGGAATAATGACAGTTGAATCAACCCCTGTCCTATTTCTATATTCTTAATGTCTTAGCTCTCATAAATGTCTAAGTTTAAGTTCAAATCCCAAGGAGCAAACATTGACAATTCTGTTCCCTCCATTTGGACCCAGATAAAAGCTTCCAAAGTACCACTCACCAGGGATAGATACAGCTTCAAAGGCAAAAATACACAGTTTTTGCAGTCCAAAAATTATTCCCTGTGATGAACTGATTCATCTTTAATTTACTTTCGTTGCCTTTCAACTTTCCCTTATGTTATATCGTTTTTAGTTTCTTTCTTTGACTAAGTTTCAGTTTTTCCTTTCAGGTTGATGTCCACAGCATGCTAGACCCCTGTGATGCTTAGAAAACTCTCTTCTTTCCACTTGAAAACTTTTGGCCATAGACCTATCCTTTAGTAGTAGTTGCTTCAAAGAACAAAAGGTTGGGGGTGGTAACTTTCATGTTATGTTAAAGAAGGAGCTAAACTTCCAAAAGCATTTCTGTTTTATCTAGTTTTTTTAATCATATTTCATATCGATTAAACAGGCATCTGTTGATTTTTGCTCATTTGACTTTCCATCAGGCGACCACCAAAAGATAAAATAAAATTAATGTGTTGGATTCATCTTATCTTCCTGGGCTGAGGGAAACACACAGTAGGTGGATGTGACTGTGATTCCAGTCTCCTGGACCCAAATCTCTTCCACTGAATTAAAATAATACTCTTCATTTGCTTTAATTTCCCCTTATAGAGAGATTATTTATTATTGCTACATTTAGTCATGAAGAGTTACCAGAAGTCAAATGATCTGTTGCTACTTCAATGTTCTTCTTTTCTTACTATCATAAAATCGCTAACTTGACTCAGTGAAAAACCGCAACAGATTTCTAGTAATTGTGATGACTCTTGTTTCAGGGAAAGTGATTTAAATAAAATTATTTTTAATAGAGAATGGTATGAGAGCAGCACTATTTATTAAATTAATGAAACTTTGTAGAAAGTACCATTTTTATTCTTGATTATATTTGCTATTAAAGGGATTTATTGAAAACCTTATACTGAGTGTATATCATGAAATAGTATATTCCTACTATGTGTTTTTTGTAGCCTACTTTGCACCATCCCTGTTCCATATTGGACCTTATGAGTTTTTTGGGATGAGAACTGACTCTCAGTATGGAAACTTCTTTCACCAATGCAGATTGGATACTGATCTAACTCTTTAACTTAAAAATCTTAGAAGTTGCATTATAATTATATTCTAGTTAGCTAGCTAGCCATCGATCATCGTTCAGTCATTTCATCTCTATCTGATTCTTCATGATCCCATTTGGGGCTTTCTTGGCAAAGATACTGCAAGTAGTTTGCAATTTCTTTTTTGTAGATGAGGAAACTTAAGGCAAATAGGGTTAAGTGACCTGCCCAGGGTCACACAGTTAATAAGTGCCTGAGGTCAAATTTGAACACCTATCTTTCTGGTCTGGTGCTTTACCCACTGCGCCATCTAGTTCCCCCATATATGTATAAGTATTGATATAATATAACAAAATATATTTTTCCATATATTCTACCATAGAAATGATATATGTATACTTCTCTCTATGTGTGTGTATATAATATATATCCATATTTTTCTAGTAGATAATATAGTCTCTTCTAAATATGTCCAAATATGTGGTACCCATTATACATGTGTAAGAGTGTATACATTTTATGTCCACTATATACACATCAGAATCCAAAGATGCAATGTTCATAATGAATAAGAAACTATTGTGACTCTTTCCTCTCAAAAAAAAACAAACTTTAAAACTATTTCCTTGGGAGGAGGGGGATGATAATGGATTTATTTAAAGTAGACCTAAAGTTTTGCATTGAAGACTAAACAACAAATACAAGAATAGTACCTGTTGTCTTAAATGCTTCTTTTCCAGAATGATTTTCTTTTTTCCGGTCTTTAAGTATTCTCATTTGAACGAAGTGGTGAAAGATCATGTCATATCAAGGTAGGTTGAAGAAAATGTGGATAGTTACACAGGAGAACTGAGAAATTGATAGTTTCTTCAAGAATTGGAGGGTCTGCTTTGTAAAAGAGGGATTAGAGGTGCTTATTTTGACCCCAGAGGGAATGGTCAGAAGCAATGTGAGCAAGTTGCAAAGAGACAAACTAAGGCTTAAGATAAGGTTTGGGTTTCCAAGCATTAGAACTATCCCAAAGAAAAATGAGTTTGTTTGGTATAAAATATATTTCAATTGATTAAAGGTCTCCAAGTAAAAACTGGATAATTCCATTTTGGATATGTTTTAGAGGACATTTCCATTCTTGAATTGCAGAAGTTTTTAATCTAGCATATTTGAACTTATTTTTAAATTCATTTTGATAATTTCTTCAATCACCAATGGCTGCTAGGGGATACAGTGAATAGAGTGCAAGGTTGAGAGTCAAAAAGATTTCATTTCAAATCCAGTCTCAGATATTTCCTAGTTATGTGAACCTGGGCCAGTCCCTTAACTTTTGTTTACTTCAATTCCCTTATCTGTAAAATGGACAAAATAATAAAATTTTGCCTTCAAGGGTTTTTGTGAAGATCAAATGAGATAATATACATAAAACATTTAGCACAATCTACATAGTAGGTAGTATAAATAGTAATTATTATTTCAATATAATTGGTTTCCTTTATAATTCTACATGATTTATGCTTTTAAAATATTTAATTTAATTTAAAATATTATTCTGAGAAACAATCCATAGGCTTCATCAGATTGTAAAATGTGTAAATAAAACAAAAAAAAGATTAAGAATCCATCATGTAAAGGTTGGATTAGATAGACAGGAAGATCTCTTTTTTTTACCTGAATTTTTTTTTTTAGTTTTTTGCAAGGTAAATGGGGTTAAGTGGCTTGCCCAAGGCCACACATCTAGGTAATTATTAAGTGTTTGAGACTGGATTTGAATCCAGGTACTCCTGACTCCAGGGCCGGTGCTCTATCCACTGTGCCACCTAGCCGCCCCTACCTGAAATTTTAATAATGATTTTGTGAAAGATATTTCTAGTCTACTAACTGCTACTCTCAAATATTGGTCTTAGGGTTCTTTATGTTCCAAACCAAACTAGACTGACAGATTCTATGAAGGAATGTGATTGAGAACATCTACCAACCAAATGAAAGAACTAGGATGCAACATGCTTTTAAAAATGTCAACAAAAGCAGATTCTCTCATTGCCTAATGGGTAGAGAAAGACACATCATGTTAGTCATATGACTAATGGGCAAGGAAATGAAGCCAGAAGTTTGTTTCTCTGAGTATTATTTTAAATACTGACATATGAAAATACAGGCAAATTAGGGACAGATACAAATCAGAAGGTATATTTACTTCTTTGTCCCTCCATTTAATTGATGTACATGTGGACACATGTTTCAGGTACCCCTAAGGTCACTCTCTTCTTGAAAAGGTTTTGCATTTTTCATTTTTGTAATTCAAATCATATTTGAAATGTTCTAGCAGGCTTGTTAATTAAATGAACCCTTAGGTAAATTCCTTCCTAAATTAAGGAATATTTTTGTAATCTATATAATCACCTCCTTTTTGAAGTTCATCAACATACCACTAAGAAAGATTATTATTAAACCTTTTTTTTTCCATCATAAACATTCTTTTCCTTGGTAAGTACTTAAGTAGATTTTTAAGACCCAGTTTGCATGTCATGAACTGCCTATG